>NW_026090520.1:0-26244 GCF_024586455.1 Bactrocera neohumeralis
ACGGTAGTGCATTTGGAAAAATTCCACAATTTTACATTTAGGTATAAAACCGATATTCTGGCATGTACACTTTTAGAAATCCATATCAAGTTGTTTCAAATTATTAAATTCACATATTAAAGTTAATTGACTTTCTTCATCTTACAGAAGTCGGCATAAAGCCAAAACGGCAGTGCATTTGGAAAATTCCACAATTTTACATTTAGGTATAAAACCGATTTGCTTGCATGTACACATTTAGAAATCCATATCAAGTTGCTCCAAATCATTAGCTTCACATATTAAAGTTAAATAACCTTCGTAATTTTACAGAGGTTGGCATAAAGCCAAACCGGCAGTGCATTTAGAAAAATTCCATAATTTTACATTTAGGTATAAAACCGACTTTCTTGCATGTACACGTTTAGAAATCCATATCATGTTGTTTCAAATTATTAAATTCACATATTAAAGTTAATTAACTTTCTTCATCTTACTAAATTTGGCATAAAGCCATAACGGCAGAGCATTTGGAAAAATTCCACAATTTTACATTTAGATATAAAACCGATTTTCTTGCATGTACACATTTAGAAATCCATACCAAGTTGCTTTAAATCATTAGCTTCACGTATTAAAGTTAATTAACTTTCTTCATCTTACTAAAGTTGGCATAAAGCCATAACGGTAGTGCATTTGGAAAAAAATCCATAATTTTACATTTAGGTATAAAACCGACTTTCTTGCATGCACACATTTCGAAATCCATATCAAGTTGCTTCAAATTCATAAATTCACATATTAAAGTTAATTAATCTTCTTCATCTTACTGAAGTTGGCATAAAGCCATAACGGCAGTGCATTTGGAAAAATTCCACAATTTTACATTTGGGTATAAAACCGACTTTCTTGCATGTACACATTAAGAAATCCATATAAAGTTGCTTCAATTCATTAGCTTAACATATTAAAGTTAATTAACCTTCGTCATCTTACAGAAGTTGGCATAAAGCCAAACCGGCAGTGCATTTGGAAAATTCCATAATTTTACATTTATGTATAAAACCGACTTTCTTGCATGTACACATTTAGAAATCCATATCAAGTTGCTTCAAATTATTAAATTCACATATTAAAGTTAATTAATCTTCTTCATCTTACTAAAGTTGGCAGAAAGCCAAACGGCAGTGCATTTGGAAAAATTCCATAATTTTACATTTAGGTATAAAACCGACATTCTTGCATGTACACATTTAGAAATACATATCAAGTTGTTTCAAATTATTAAATTCACATATTAAAGTTAATTAACTTTCTTCATCTTACTAAAGATGGCATAAAGCCATAACGGCATTGCATTTGGAAAAATTCCAAAATTTTACATTTAGGTATAAAACCGATTTTCTGGCATGTACACATTTAGAAATCCATATCAAGTTGCTCCAAATCATTAGCTTCACATATTAAAGTTAATTAACTTTCTTCATCTTACTAAAGTTGGCATAAAGCCATAACGGCAGTTACATTTGGAAAAATTCCATAATTTTACATTTGGTATAAAACCGACTTTATTGCATGTACACATTTAGAAATCCATATCAAGTTGTTTAAAATTTACAAATTCACATATTTAAATAATTAACTTTCTTCATCTTACAGAAGTTGGCATAAAGCCATAACGGCAGTGCATTTGGAAAAATTCCACAATTTTACATAAAGGAATAAAACCGATTTTACTGAATATAAAAATTTAGCAATCCATATCGAGTTGCTTCAAATCATTAAATTAACATATTAAAGTTAATTAACTTTCTTCATCTTACTAGAGTTGGCATGAAAGCCAAAACGGCAGTGCATTTGGAAAAATTCCACAATTTTACATTTAGGTATAAAATCGATTTTCCTGCATTTAAACATTTAGCAATCCATATCGATTTATTCAAGTCATTAACGTCACATATTAAAGTAAATTAACCTTCTCCATCTTACTGAAGTTGGCATAAAGACAAAACGGCAGTGCATTTGGAAAAATTCCAAAATTTTACATTTAGGTATAAAACCGAGTTTCCTGCATTTAAACATTTATCAAACCATATCAAGTTGCTTCAAATCAAATTATTAAATTCACATATTAAAGTTAATTAACTTCTTCATCTTACAGAAGTTGGCATAAAGCCAAAACGGTAGTGCATTTGGAAAAATTCCACAATTTTACCTTTAGGTATAAAACCGACTTTCTTGCATGTACACATTAAGAAATCCATATCAAGTTGTTTCAAATTATTAAATTCACATATTAAAGTTAATTAACTTTCTTCATCTTACTAAAGTTGGCATAAAGCCATAACGGTAGTGCATTTGGAAAAATTCCACAATTTTACATTTAGGTATAAAATCGATTTTTCTTGCATGTAAACATTTGGAAATCCACATCAAGTTGCTTCAAATCATTAGCTTAACATATTAAAGTTAATTAACTTTCGTCATCTTACAGAAGTTGGCATAAAGCCAAAACGGCAGTGCATTTGGGAAAAATTCCACAATTTTGCATTTAGGTATAAAACCGACTTTCTTGCATGTACACATTTAGAAATCCATATCAAGTTGCCTCAAATCATTAGCTTAACATATTAAAGTTAGTTAACCCTCACCATCTTACTCAAGTTGGCATACGGCCAAAACGGCAGTGCATTTGAAAAAATTCCATAATTTTACATTTAGGTATAAAACCGACTATCGTGCATGTACACATTTAGCAATCCATATCAAGTTGATTCAAATCATTAACTTCACATATTAAAGTTAATTAACCTTCTTCATATTACAGAAGTTGGCATAAAGCCAAAACGGCAGTGTATTTGGAAAAATTCCAGAATTTTACATTTAGGTATAAAACCGAATTCTTGCATGTACACATTTAGAAATCCATATCAAGTTGCTTCAAATTATTAGCTTAACATATTAAAGTTAATTAACCTTCTTCATCCTAAAGAAGTTGGCATAAGACCATAACGGCAGTGCATTTGAAAAAAATTCCATAATTTTACATTTAGGTATAAAACCGACTTTCTTGCATGTACACATTTAGAAATCCATATCAAGTTGCTTCAAATTATTAAATTCACATATTTAAACTAATGAACTTTCTTCATCTTAGTAAAGTTGGCATAAAGCCATAACGGCAGTGAATTTGGAAAAATTCAACAATTTTACATTTAGGTATAAAACCGACTCTCTTGCATGTACACATTAAGAAATACATATGAAGTTGTTTCAAATTATTAAATTCACATATTAAAGTTAATTAACTTTCTTCATCTTACAGAAGTTGGCATAAAGCCAAAACGGCAGTGTATTTGGAAAAATTCCACAATTTTACATTTAGGTATAAAATCGATTTTCCTGCATTTAAACATTTAGCAATCCATATCGATTTATTCAAGTCATTAACGTCACATATTAAAGTAAATTAACCTTCTCCATTTTACTGAAGTTGGCATAAAGCCATAACGGCAGTGCATTTGGAAAAATTCCACAATTTTACATTTAGGTATAAAACCGACTTTCTTGCATGTACACATTTAGAAATCCATATCAAGTTGTTTCAAACAAATAGCTTCACATATTAAAGTTAATTAACCATCCTCATCTTACTAAAGTTAGCATAAAGCCATAACGGCAGTGCATTTGGAAAAATTCCACAATTTTACATTTAGATATAAAACCGATTTTCTTGCATGTAAACATTTAGAAATCCATATCGAGTTGCTTCAAATATTTAGCTTCACATATTAAAGTTAATTAACCTTCTTCATCTTACTAAAGTTGGCATAAAGCCATAACGGCAGTGCATTTGGAAATCTTCCACAATTTTACATTTAGGTTTAAAACCGATATTCCGGCATGAACACATTTAGAAATCCATATCAAGTTTATTCAAATCATTAGCTTCACATATTAAAGTTAATTAACTTTCTTCATCTCACTAAAGTTGGCATAAAGCCAAAACGGCAGTGCATTTGAAAAAATTTCCACAATTTCACATTTAGATATAAAACCGATTTTCCTGCATTTAAACATTTAGCAATCCATATCGCGTTGATTCAAATCATTAACGTCACATATTCAAGCTAATTAACCTTCATCATATTACAGAAGTTGGCATAAAGCCAAAACGGCAGTGCATTTGGAAAAATTCCACAATTTCACATTTAGATAAAAAACCGATTTTCCTGCATTTAAACATTTAGCAATCCATATCGCGTTGATTCAAATCATTAACGTCACATATTCAAGCAAATTAACCTTCATCATATTACAAAAGTTGGCATAAAGCCAAAACGGCAGTGCATTTGGAAAAATTCCACAATTTTACGTTTAGGTATAAAACCGATTTTCCTGCATTTAAACATTTAGCAATCCATACCGATTTATTCAAGTCATTAACGTCACATATTAAAGAAAATTAACCTTCTCCATTTTACTGAAGTTGACATAAAGCCATAACGGCAGTGCATTTGGAAAAATTCCACAATTTTACATTTAGGTATAAAACCGATTTTCTTGCATGTACACATTTAGAAATCCATATCAAGTTGCTTCAAATTATTAAATTCACATATTAAAGTTAATTAACTTTCTTCATCTTACTAAAGTTGGCATAAAGCCATAAAGGATGGGCATTTAAAAAAATTCCACAATTTTACATTTAGGTATAAAACCGACATTCGTGCATGTACACATTTGGCAATCGATGTCGAAAGGCTTCAAATCATTAGCTTCACATATTAAAGTTAATTAACCTTCTTCATCTTACTTAAGTTAGCATAAGGCAGTGCATTTGGAAAAATTCCACAATTTTACATTTAGGTATCCAACCGACTCTCTTGCCTTTACACATTTAGAAATCCAAATCAAGTTGCTTCAAATATTAAATTCACATATTAAAGTTAATTAACTTTCTTCATCTTACTAAAGTTGGCATAAAGCCAAATCGGCAGTGCATTTGGAAAATTCCACAATTTTACATTTAGGTATAAAACCGACTCTATTGCATGTACACATTTCGAAATCCATATCATGTTGTTTCAAATTATTAAATTCACATATTAAAGTTAATTAATCTTCTTCATCTTACTGAAGTTGGCATAAAGCCAAGACGGCTGTGCATTTGGAAAATTCCGAAAATTCCAGAATTTTACATTTAGGTATAAAACCGACTTTCTTGCATGTACACATTTAGAAATCCATTCCAAATTAACTCAAATCATTAGCTTAACATATTAAAGTTAATTAACCCTCACCATCTTACTCAAGTTGACATATGACCATATCAGCAGTGCATTTGGAAAAAATTCCATACTTTTGCATTGAGGTATAAAACCGGCTTTCTTGCATGTACACGTTTAGAAATCCATCTCAAGTTGCTTCACTATATTAAATTCACATATTAAAGCTAATTAATCTTCTTCATTTTACTGAAGTTGGCATAAAACCATAACGGCAGTGCATTTGGAAAATTCCACAATTTTACATTTAGGTATAAAACCGATTTTCTTTCATGTACACATTTAAAAATCAATATCAGCTTGCCTCAAATCATTAGCTTAACACATTGAAGTTAATTAACTTTCTTCATCTTACTAAAGTTGGCATAAAGCCAAACGGCAGTGCATTTGGAAAAATACCACAATTTTACATTTAGGTATAAAACCGACTTTCTTGCATGTACACATTTAGAAATCCATATCAAGTTGTTTCAAATTATTAAATTCACATATTAAAGTCAATTAACTTTCACCATCTTACAGAAGTTGGCATAAAGCCAAAACGACACTGCATTTGGAAAATTCCACAATTTTACATTTAGGTATAAAACCGGATTTCTTGCATGTACACATTTAGAAATCCATATCAAGTTGCTTCAAATCATTAAATTCACATATTAAAGTTAATTAACCTTATTTATCTTACAGAAGTTGCCATGAAGCCATAACGGCAGTGCATTTGGAAAAATTCCACAATTTTTCATTTGGGTACAACACCGATTTTCTGGCATGTACACACTTAGAAAGCCATATCAAGTTGCGTTAAATCATAAGCTTCACATATTAAAGTTAATTAACCTTCTTCATCTTACAAGTTGGCATAAAGCCATAACGGCAGTGCATTTGGAAAAATTCCACAATTTTACATTTAGGTATAAAACCGACTTTCTTGCATGTACACATTTTGAAATCCACATCAAGTTGCTTCAAATTCATAAATTCACATATTAAAGTTAATTAACTTTCTTCATCTTACTAAAGTTGGCATAAAGCCATAACGGCAGTGCATTTGGAAAAATTCCACAATTTTACATTTAGGTATAAAACCGGCTTCTTGCATGTACACATTTAGAAATTCATAACGAAGTTGATCCAAAGCATTAGCTTCACATATTAAAGTTAATTAACTTTCTTCATCTTACAGAAGTTGGCATAAAGCCAAAACGGCAGTGCATTTGGAAAAATTCCACAATTTTACATTTAGGTATACAACCGATTTTCTTGCATGTACACATTTAGAAATCCATATCAAGTTGCTTCAAATCATTAGCTTCACATATTAAAGTTAATTAACTTTCTTCATCTTACTAAAGTTGGCATAAAGCCATAACGGCAGTGCATTTGGAAAAATTCCACAATTTTACATTTAGGTATAAAACCGATTTTCTTGCATGTACACATTTAGAAATCCATATCAAGTTGTTTCAAATTATTAAATTCACATATTAAAGTTAATTATTCTTCTTCATCTTACAGAAGTTGGCATAAAGCCATAACAACAGTGCATTTGGAAAAATTCCACAATTTTACATTTAGGTATAAAACCGATTTTCCTGCATTTACACATTTATCCAATCGATATTGAGTTGGTTCAAATCATTAACTTCACATATTTAAGTTAATGAACCTTCTTCATTTTACTGAAGTTGGCATAAAGCCAAAACGGTAGTGCATTTGGAAAAATTCCACAATTTTACATTTAGGTATAAAACCGATATTCTGGCATGTACACTTTTAGAAATCCATATCAAGTTGTTTCAAATTATTAAATTCACATATTAAAGTTAATTTACTTTCTTCATCTTTGAGAAGTTGGCATAAAGCCCAAACGGCAGTGCATTTGGAAAAATTCCACAATTTTACATTTCGGTATAAAACTGATTTTCTTGCATGTACACATTGAGAAATCCATATCAAGTTTCTTCAAATTATTAAATTCAAATATTAAAGTTAATTAACTTTCTTCATCTTACTAAAGTTGGCATAAAGCCATAACGGCAGTGCATTTGGCAAAATTCCGCAATATTACATTTAGGTATAAAACCGATTTTCTTGCATGTAAACATTTAGAAATCCATATCGAGTTTATTCAAATCATTAACGTCACATATTAAAGTTAATTAACTTTCTTCATTTTACTGAAGTTGGCATAAAGCCATAACGGCAGTGCATTTGGAACAATTCCACAATTTCACATTTAGATAAAAAACCGATTTTCCTGCATTTAAACATTTAGAAATCCATATCAAGTTGTTTCAAATCATTAAATTCACATATTAAAGTTAATTAACTTTATCATCTTACTAAAGTTGGCATAAAGCCAAAACGGCAGTGCATTTGGAAAAAATTCCACAATTTTACATTTAGGTATAAAACCGATTTTCCTACATGTACACATTTAGAAATCCATATCAAGTTGCCTCAAATCAAGTCATTAGCTTCACATTTTAAAGTTAATTAACTTTCTTCATCTTACTAAAGTTGGCATAAAGCCATAACGGTAGTGCATTTGGAAAAATTCCACAATTTTACATTTAGGTATAAAGCCGTTTTTCTTGCATGCACACATTTAGAAATCCATATCGAGTTTATTCAAATCATTAACGCCACATATTAAAGTTAATTAAATTTCTTCATCTTACTGAAGTTGGCATAAAGCCATAACGGCAGTGCATTTGGAAAAATTCCACAATTTTACATTTAGGTATAAAACCGATTTTCTTGCATGTACACATTTAGAAATCCATATCAAGTTGCTTCAAATCATTAGCTTCACATATTAAAGTTAATTAACTTTCTTCATCTTACTAAAGTTGGCATAAAGCCATAACGGCAGTGCATTTGGAAAAATTTCACAATTTAAATTTAGGTATAAAACCGATTTTCTTGAATGTACGCATTTAGAAATCCATATCAAGTTGCTCCAAATTATTAAATTCACATATTAAAGTTAATTAATTTCTTCATCTTACTAAAGTTGGCATAAAGCCAAAACGAAAAAGCATTGGGCAAAATTACACAATTTAACATTTAGGTATAAAACCGATTTTCTTGCATGTACACATTTAGAAATCCATATCAAGTTGCTTCAAATCATTAGCTTCACATATTAAAGTTAATTAACTTTCTTCATCTTACTAAAGTTGGCATAAAGCCATAACGGCAGTGCATTTGGAAAAATTCCCACAATTTTACATTTAGGTATAAAACCGATTTTCTTGCATGTACACATTTAGAAATCCATATCAAGTTGTTTCAAATTATTAAATTCACATATTAAAGTTAATTAACTTTCTTCATCTTACTAAAGTTGGCATAAAGTCATAACGGCAGTGCATTTGGAAAAATTCCACAATTTTACATTTATATACAAAACCGATTTTCTTGCATGTGCACATTAAGAAATCCATATCAAGTTGCTTCAAATTATTAGCTTCACATATTAAAGGTAAATAACTTTCTTCATCTTACTAAAGTTGGCATAAAGCCATAACGGCAGTGCATTTGGAAATCTCCCACAATTTTACATTTAGGTATAAAACCGATTTTCTTGCATGTATCCATATCAGTTTTCTTTAAACATTTTTAGAAATCCATATCAAGTTGTTTCAAATCATTAGCTCACATATTAAAGTTAATTAACTTTCTTCATCTTACTAAAGTTGGCATAAAGCCATAACGGCAGTGCATTTGGAAAAATTCCACAATTTTACAATTAGGTATAAAACCGACTTTCGTGCGTGTACACATTTAGAAATCCACATCAAATTGCTTCAAATCATTAGCTTCACATATTAAAGTTAATTAACTTTCTTCATCTTACTAAAGTTGGCATAAAGCCATAACGGCAGTGCATTTGGCAAAATTCCGCAATATTACATTTAGGCATAAAACCGATTTTCTTGCATGTAAACATTTAGCAATCCATATCAAGTTGATTCAAATCATTAAATTCACATATTAAAGTTAATTAACCCTTCTTCATCTTACAGAAGTTGGCATAAAGCCAAAACGGCAGTGCATTTGGAACAATTCCACAATTTTACATTTATGTATAAAACCGATTTTCTGGCATGTACACATTTAGAATCCATATCAAGTTGTTTCAAATCATTAGCTTCACATATTACAGTTAATTAACTTTCTTCATCTTACTAAAGTTGGCATAAGGCCATAACGGCAGTGCATTTGGAAAAATTCCGCAATTTAACATTTCGGTATAAAATCGATTTTCTTGCTTGTACACCCTTAGAAATCCATGTAAAGTTGCTTTAAGTCATTAGCTTCACATATTAAAGTTAATTAACTTTCTTCATCTTACTAAAGTTGGCATAAAGCCATAACGGCTGTGCATTTGGAAAAATTCCACAATTTTACATTTAGGATAAAACCGATTTTCTTGCATTTAAACATTTAGCAATCCATATCAAGTTACTTCAAATCATTAACGTCACATATTAAAGTTAATTAACCGTCACCATCTTACTAAAGTTGGCTAAGGCCATAACGGCAGTGCATTTGGAAAAATTCCATAATTTTACATTTAGGTATAAAACCGACTTTCTTGCATGTACACATTTAGAAATCCATATCAAGTTGCTTCAATTCATTAGCTTAACATATTAAAGTTAATTAACCGTCACCATCTTACTAAAGTTGGCTAAGGCCATAACGGCAGTGCATTTGGAAAAATTCCAGAATTTTACATTTAGGTATAAAATCGATTTCCTTTCATGTAAACATTTAGAAATCCATATCAAGTTGTTTCAAATTATTAAATTTAATTAACTTTCTTCATCTTACTAAAGTTGGCATAAAGCCATAACGGCAGCGCATTTGGAAAAATTCCATAATTTTACATTTAGGTATAAAACCGACTCTCTTGCATTTAGACATTTAGAAATTCATATCAAGTTGCTAAAACTGATTTTCCTGCATTTAAACATTTAGCAATCCACATCAAGTTGATGCAAGTCATTAACGTCACATATTAAACTAAATTAACCTTCTCCATTTTACTGAGGTTGGCATAAAGCCATAACGGCAGTGCATTTGGAAAAAATCCACAATTTTACATTTAGGTATAAAACCGATTTTCCTGCATTTAAACATTTTGCAATACATATCGAGTTGATTCAAATAAATAACGTCACATATTCAAATTAATTAACCTTCGTCATCTTACAGAAGTTGGTATAAAGCCAAAACGGCAGTGCATTTGGAAAAAAATTCCATAATTTTACATTTGGGTATAAAACCGGTTTTCTTGCATGTACACATTTAGAAATCCATATCGAATTGCTTCAACTTATTAATTTCACATATCAAAGTTAATTAACTTTCTTCATCTTACTAAAGTTGGCATAAAGCCATAACGGCAGTGCATTTGGAAAAATTCCACAGTTTTGCATTTAGGTATAAAACCGATTTTCTTGCATATACACATTTGGAAATCCTTATCAAGTTGCTCCAAATCATTAACTTCAAATATTAAAGTTAATTAACTTTCTTCATCTTACAGAAGTTGGCATAAGGCCAAAACGGCAGTGCATTTGGAAAAATTCCAGGAAAATTACATTTAGGTATAAAACCGCTTCTATTGCATATACACATTTCTGATAAACCATTATCATGTTGCTTCAAATTATTAAATTCACATATTAAAGTTAATTAACTTTCTTCATCTTACTGAAGTTCGCATAAAGCAAAACGGCAATGCATTTGGAAAAATTCCACAATTTTTCATTTAGGTATAAAACCGATTTTCTGGCATGTACACACTTAGAAATCCATATCAAGTTGCTTTAAATCATTAGCTTCACATATTAAAGGTAAATAACTTTCTTCATCTTACTAAAGTTGGCATAAAGCCATAACGGTAGTGCATTTGGAAAAATTCCACAATTTTACATTTCGGTATAAAACCGATTTTCTTGCATGTACACATTAAGAAATCCATATCAAATTGCTTCAAATTATTAAATTCACATATTAAAGTTAATTAACTTTCTTCACAAAATTCCACAATTTCACATTTAGGCATACAACCGATTTTCTTGCATGTACACTTTTAGAAATCCATATCAAGTTGCTTCAAATTATTAAATTCACATATTAAAGTTAATTAACTTTCTTCATCTTACTAAAGTTGGCATAAAGCCATAACGGCAGTGCATTTGGAAAAATTCCATAATTTTACATTTAGGTATAAAACCGATTTTCTTGCATGTACACATTTAGAAATCCATATCAAGTTGCTTCAAATCATTAGCTTCACATATTAAAGTTAATTAATTAAACCTCACCATCTTACTAAAGTTGGCATAAAGCCATAACCGCAGTGCATTTGGAAAAATTCCACAATTTTACAATGAAGCTATAGAACCGATTTTCTTGCATGTACATATTTAGAAATCCATATAAAGTTTCCTTAAATCATTAGCTTAACATATTAAAGTTAATTAAACTTCTTCATCTTACTAAAGTTGGCATAAAGCCAAAACGGCAGTGCATTTGGAAAAATTCCACAATTTTACATTTAGGTATAAAACCGACCTCTTGCATGTACACATCTAGAAATCCATACAAAGTTGCTTCAAATCATTAAATTCACATATCAAAGTTCCAATGACTACGTCGTCACTCAAGTTGGCAATAAAAGAAAGGCAATTACACATTGGAAAAATTCCACAATTTACATTTAGGTATAAAACCGACCCTCTTGCATATACACATTTAGAATCCATATCAAGTTTTTCAAATTATTAAATTGACATATTAAAGTTAATTAACTTTCTTCATCTTACTAAAGTTGGCATAATGCCATAACGGCAGAGCATTTGGAAAAATTCCACAATTTTTCATTTAGGTATAAAACCGATTTTCCTGCATTTAAACATTTAGCAATTCATATCGAGTTGATTCAAATCATTAACGTCACATATTCAAGTTAATTAACCTTCGTCATATTACAGAAGTTGGCATAAAGCCAAAACGGCAGTGCATTTTAAAAAATTCCACAATTTTACAGTTAGGTATAAAATCGATTTTCTTGCATGTAAACATTTAGAAATCCATATCAGGTTGCTTCAAATCATTAGCTTCACATATTAAAATTAATTAACCTTCCGCATCTTTACTGAGGTTGGCATAAAGCCATAACGGCAGTGCATTTGGAAAAATTCACAATTTTTCATTTAGGTTTACAACCGATTTTTTGGCATGTACATTTAGATATCCATATCAAGTTGCTCCAAATCATTAGCTTCACATAATAAAGTTAATTAACCATTATCTTTTACTCAAGTTAACATAAACCAAAACGGCAGTACATTTCGAAAATATTCTTTAATTTTACATTTAGGTATAAAACCGACTTTCATGCATGCACACGTTTAGAAATCCACATGAAGTTGTTTCAAATTATTAAATTAACATATTAAAGTTAATTAACTTTCTTCATCTTTGAGAAGTTGGCATAAAGTCAAAACGGCAGTGCATTTGGAAAAATTTCACAATTTTACATTTAGGTATAAAACCGATTTTCTGGCATGTACACATTTAGAAATCCATATCAAGTTGCCTCAAATCATTAGCTTCACATATTAAAGTTAATTAACCTTCTTCATCTTACAAAATTTGGGATAAAGCCAAAACGGCATTGCATTTGGAAAATTCCATAATTTTACATTTAGGTATAAAACCGACTTTTTTGCATGTACACATTTAGAAATCCATATCAAGTTGCTTCAAATTCATAAATTCACATATTAAAGTTAATTAATCTTCTTCATCGTACTGAAGTTGGCATAAAGCCATAACGGCAGTGCATTTGGAAAAATTCCTCAATTTTTCATTTAGGTATAAAACCGACATTCGTGCATGTACACATTTAGAAATCCATATCAAGTTGCTTCAATTTATTAAATTCACATATTAAAGTTAATTAACTTTCTTCATCTTACTCAAGTTGGCATAAAGCCATAACAGCAGTGCATTTGGAAAAATTCCACAATTTTACATTTAGGTATAAAACCGATTTTCCTGCATTTAAACATTTAGAAATCCATATTAAGTTGCTTCAAATCATTAAATTCGCATATTAAAGTTAATTAACTTTCTTCATCTTACAGAAGTTGGCATAAAGCCAAAACGGCAGTGCATTTGGAAAAAATTCCACAATTTTACATTTAGGTATAAAACCGATTTTCTGGCATGTACACATTTAGAAATCCATATCAAGTTGTTTTAAATTATTAAATTCACATATTAAAGTTAATTAACTGTCTTCATCTTACTAAAGTTGGCATAATGCCAAAACGGCAGTGCATTTGGAAAAATTCCACAATTTTTCATTTAGGTATAAAACCGACTTTCTTGCATGTACACATTAAGAAATCCATATCAAGTTGTTTCAAATTATTAAATTGACATATTAAAGTTAATTAATTTTCTTCATCTTACAGAAGTTGGCATAAAGCCATAACGGTAGTGCATTTGGAAAAATTCCACAATTTTACATTTATGTATAAAACCGACTTTCTTGCATGTACACATTTAGAAATTCATATCAAGTTGTTTCAAATTATTAAATTCACATATTAAAGTTAATTAACCCTCACCATCTTACTAAAGTTGGCATAAAGCCATAACGGCAGTGCATTTGGAAAAATTCCACAATTTTACATTTAGGTATAAAATCGATTTTCTTGCATATACACTTTTAGAAAGACATATAAAGTTGTTTCAAATTATTAATTTCACATATTAAAGTTAATTATTCTTCTTCATCTTACTGAAGTTGGCATAAAGCCATAACGGCAGTGCATTTGGAAAAATTCCACAATTTTACATTTAGGTATAAAACCGATTTTTCTGCATTTAAACATTTAGAAATCCATATCAAGTTGCTTCAAATTATTAAATTCACATATTAAAGTAAATTAACTTTCTCCATCTTACTGAAGTTGGCATAAAGCCATAACGGCAGTGCATTTGGAAAAATTCCATAATTTTACATTTAGATATAAAACCGATTTTCTTGCATGTACACATTTAGAAATCCATATCAAGTTGCTTCAAATCATTAAATTCACATATTAAAGTTAATTAACTTTCTTCATCTTACTAAAGTTGGCATAAAGCCATAACGGTAGTGCATTTGGAAAAATTCCACAATTTTACATTTAGTTATAAAACCGACTTCTTGCATGTACACATTTAGAAATCCATATGAAGTTGCTTTAAATCATTAGCTTCACATATTAAAGTTAATTATCTTTCTTCATCTTACTAAAGTTGGCATAAAGCCATAACGGTAGTGCATTTGGAAAAATTCCACAATTTTACATTTAGGTATAAAACCGATATTCTGGCATGTACACTTTTAGAAATCCATATCAAGTTGTTTCAAATTATTAAATTCACATATTAAAGTTAATTAACTTTCTTCATCTTACTGAAGTTGGCATAAAGCCATAACGGCAGTGCATTTGGAAAAATTCCACAATTTTACATTTAGGTATAAAACCGATTTTCTTGCATGTACACATTTAGAAATCCATATCAAGTTGCTTCAAATTATTAAATTCACATATTAAAGTTAATTAACTTTCTTCATCTTACTAAAGTTGGCATAAAGCCAAAACGGCAGTGCATTTGGAAAAATTCCACAATTTTACATTTAGGTATAAAACCGATTTTCTGGCATGTACACATTTAGAAATCCATATCAAGTTGTTTCAAATTATTAAATTCACATATTAAAGTTAATTAACTTTCTTCATCTTACAGAAGTTGGCATAAAGTCAAACGGTAGTGCATTTGGAAAAATTCCACAATTTTACATTTAGGTATAAAACCGATTTTCTTGCATGTACACATTTAGAAATCCATATCAAGTTGCTTCAAATCATTAAATTCACATATTAAAAGTTAATTAACTTTCTTCATCTTACTAAAGTTGGCATAAAGCCAAAACGGCAGTGCATTTGGAAAAATTCCACAATTTTACATTTAGGTATAAAACCGATTTTCTGGCATGTACACTTTTAGAAATCCATATCAAGTTGTTTCAAATTATTAAATTCACATATTAAAGTTAATTAATCTTCTTCATCTTACTGAAGTTGGCATAAAGCCAAAACGGCAGTGCATTTGGAAAAAAATCCTTAATTTTACATTTAGGTATAAAACCGACTTTCTTGCATGTACACATTTAGAAATCCATATCAAGTTGTTTCAAATTATTAAATTCACATATTAAAGTTAATTAACTTTCTTCATCTTACAGAAGTTGGCATAAAGCCAAAACGGCAGTGCATTTGGAAAAATTCCACAATTTTTCATTTAGGTATAAAACCGATTTTCTGGCATGTACACATTTAGAAATCCATATCAAGTTGCTTCAAATTATTAAATTCACATATTAAAGTTAATTAACTTTCTTCATCTTACTAAAGTTGGCATAAAGCCATAACGGTAGTGCATTTGGAAAAATTCCACAATTTTACATTTAGGTATAAAACCGATTTTCTGGCATGTACACATTTAGAAATCCATATCAAGTTGCTTCAAATCATTAAATTCACATATTAAAGTTAATTAACTTTCTTCATCTTACTAAAGTTGGCATAAAACCATAACGGCAGTGCATTTGGAAAAATTCCACAATTTTACATTTTAGGTATAAAACCGATATTCTGGCATGTACACATTTAGAAATCCATATCAAGTTGCTTCAAATTATTAAATTCACATATTAAAGTTAATTAACTTTCTTCATCTTACTAAAGTTGGCATAAAGCCATAACGGTACGACATTTGCAAAAATTCCACGATTTTACATTTAGGTATAAATCCGATTTTCTCGCATGCCTTTAAACATTTAGCAATCCATATCGAGTTGATTCAAATCATTAAATTCACATATTTAAGTTAATTAACTTTCTTCATCTTACTAAAGTTGGCATAAAGCCATAACGGTAGTGCATTTGGAAAAATTCCACAATTTTACATTTAGGTATAAAACCGATATTCTGGCATGTACACATTTAGAAATCCATATCAAGTTGTTTCAAATTATTAAATTCACATATTAAAGTTAATTAACTTTCTTCATCTTACAGAAGTTGGCATAAAGCCAAAACGGCAGTGCATTTGGAAAAATTCCACAATTTTACATTTAGGTATAAAACCGATTTTCTGGCATGTACACATTTAGAAATCCATATCAAGTTGCTTCAAATTATTAAATTCACATATTAAAGTTAATTAACTTTCTTCATCTTACTAAAGTTGGCATAAAGCCATAACGGCAGTGCATTTGGAAAAATTCCACAATTTTACATTTAGGTATAAAACCGATTTTCTGGCATGTACACATTTAGAAATCCATATCAAGTTGTTTCAAATTATTAAATTCACATATTAAAGTTAATTAACTTTCTTCATCTTACTAGAGTTTGCATAAAGCCATAACGGCAGTGCATTTGGAAAAATTCCACAATTTTACATTTAGGTATAAAACCGATTTTCTGGCATGTACACATTTAGAAATCCATATCAAGTTGCTTCAAATCATTAGCTTCACATATTAAAGTTAATTAACTTTCTTCATCTTACTAAAGTTGGCATAAAGCCATAACGGTAGTGCATTTGGAAAAATTCCACAATTTTACATTTAGGTATAAAACCGATATTCTGGCATGTACACATTTAGAAATCCATATCAAGTTGTTTCAAATTATTAAATTCACATATTAAAGTTAATTAACTTTCTTCATCTTACTAAAGTTGGCATAAAGCAAAAACGGCATTGCATTTGGAAAAATTCCACAATTTTACATTTAGTATAAAACCGATTTTCTGGCATGTACTCATTTAGAAATCCATATCAAAGTGCTTCAAATCATTAGCTCCACATATTAAAGTTAATTAACTTTCTTCATCTTACTAAAGTTGGCATAAAGCCATAACGGCAGGGCATTTGGAAAAATTCCACAATTTTACATTTAGGTATAAATCCGACTTTCTTGCATGTACACTTTAAGAAATCCATAAAAAGTTGTTTCAAATTATTAAATTCACATATTAAAGTTAATTAACTTTCTTCATCTTACTGAAGTTGGCATAAAGCCATAACGGTACTGCATTTGGAAAAATTACACAATTTTACATTTAGGTATATAACCGATTTTCTTGCATGTAGATATTTAGAAATCCATATCAAAGTGCTTCACATCATTAGCTTCACATATTAAAGTTAATAAACATTCTTCATCTTACTAAAGTTGGCATAAAGCCATAACGGCAGTGCATTTGGAAAAATTCCACAATTTTACATTTAGGTATAAAACCGATTTTCTTGCATGTACACATTTAGAAATCCATATCAAGTTGCTTCAAATTATTAAATTCACATATTAAAGTTAATTAACTTTCTTCATCTTACTGAAGTTGGCATAAAGCCATAACGGCAGTGCATTTGGAAAAATTCCACAATTTTACATTTAGGTATAAAACCGATTTTCTGGCATGTACACATTTAGAAATCCATATCAAATTGCTTCAAATCATTAGCTTCACATATTAAAGTTAATTAACTTTCTTCATCTTACTAAAGTTGGCATAAAGCCATAACGGCAGTGCATTTGGAAAAATTCCACAATTTTACATTTAGGTATAAAACCGACTTTCTTGCATGTACACATTTAGAAATCCATATCAAGTTGTTTCAAATTATTAAATTCACATATTAAAGTTAATTTACTTTCTTCATCTTACAGAAGTTGGCATAAAGCCAAAACGGCAGTGCATTTGGAAAAATTCCACAATTTTACATTTAGGTATAAAACCGATTTTCTGGCATGTACACATTTAGAAATCCATATAAAGTTGTTTCAAATTATTAAATTCACATATTAAAGTTAATTAACTTTCTTCATCTTACAGAAGTTGGCATAAAGCCAAAAGGGCAGTGCATTTGGAAAAATTCCACAATTTTACATTTAGGTATAAAACCGATTTTCTGGCATGTACACATTTAGAAATCCATATCAAGTTGTTTCAAATTATTAAATTCACATATTAAAGTTAATTAACTTTCTTCATCTTACAGAAGTTGGCATAAAGCCAAAACGGCAGTGCATTTGGAAAAATTCCACAATTTTACATTTAGGTATAAAACCGATTTTCTGGCATGTACACATTTAGAAATCCATATAAAGTTGTTTCAAATTATTAAATTCACATATTAAAGTTAATTAACTTTCTTCATCTTACTGAAGTTGGCATAAAGCCATAACGGCAGTGCATTTGGAAAAATTCCACAATTTTACATTTAGGTATAAAACCGATTTTCTGGCATGTACACATTTAGAAATCCATATCAAGTTGCTTCAAATTATTAAATTCACATATTAAAGTTAATTAACTTTCTTCATCTTACTAAAGTTGGCATAAAGCCATAACGGCAGTGCATTTGGAAAAATTCCACAATTTTGCATTTAGGTATAAAACCGATTTTCTGGCATGTACACATTTAGAAATCCATATCAAGTTGCTTCAAATTATTAAATTCACATATTAAAGTTAATTAACTTTCTTCATCTTACTAAAGTTGGCATAAAGCCATAACGGCAGTGCATTTGGAAAAATTCCACAATTTTACATTTAGGTATAAAACCGATATTCTGGCATGTACACTTTTAGAAATCCATATCAAGTTGTTTCAAATTATTAAATTCACATATTAAAGTTAATTAATCTTCTTCATCTTACTGAAGTTGGCATAAAGCCATAACGGCAGTGCATTTGGAAAAATTCCACAATTTTACATTTAGGTATAAAACCGACTTTCTTGCATGTACACATTTAGAAATCCATATAAAGTTGTTTCAAATTATTAAATTCACATATTAAAGTTAAATAACTTTCTTCATCTTGCTAAAATTTTCATAAAGCCATAACGGTAGTACATTTGGAAAAATTCCACAATATTACATTTAGGTATAAAACCGATATTCTGGCATGTACACTTTTAGAAATCCATATCAAGTTGTTTCAAATTATTAAATTCACATATTAAAGTTAATTAACTTTCTTCATCTTACAGAAGTTGGCATAAAGCCAAAACGGCAGTGCATTTGGAAAAATTCCACAATTTTACATTTAGGTATAAAACCGATTTTCTGGCATGTACACATTTAGAAATCCATATCAAGTTGCTTCAAATTATTAAATTCACATATTAAAGTTAATTAACTTTCTTCATCTTACTAAAGTTGGCATAAAGCCATAACGGTAGTGCATTTGGAAAAATTCCACAATTTTACATTTAGGTATAAAACCGATATTCTGGCATGTACACTTTTAGAAATCCATATCAAGTTGTTTCAAATTATTAAATTCACATATTAAAGTTAATTAATCTTCTTCATCTTACAGAAGTTGGCATAAAGCCATAACGGCAGTGCATTTGGAAAAATTCCACAATTTTACATTTAGGTATAAAACCGACTTTCTTGCATGTACACATTTAGAAATCCACATCAAAGTTGTTTCAAATTATTAAATTCACATATTAAAGTTAATTAACTTTCTTCATCTTACTAAAGTTGGCATAAAGCCATAACGGTAGTGCATTTGGAAAAATTCCACAATTTTACATTTAGGTATAAAACCGACTTTCTTGCATGTACACATTTAGAAATCCATATAAAGTTGTTTCAAATTATTAAATTCACATATTAAAGTTAATTAACTTTCTTCATCTTACAGAAGTTGGCATAAAGCCAAAACGGCAGTGCATTTGGAAAAATTCCACAAATTTACATTTAGGTATAAAACCGATTTTCTGGCATGTACACATTTAGAAATCCATATCAAGTTGTTTCAAATTATTAAATTCACATATTAAAGTTAATTAACTTTCTTCATCTTACTGAAGTTGGCATAAAGCCATAACGGCAGTGCATTTGGAAAAATTCCACAATTTTACATTTAGGTATAAAACCGATTTTCTGGCATGTACACATTTAGAAATCCATATCAAGTTGTTTCAAATTATTAAATTCACATATTAAAGTTAATTAATTTTCTTCATCTTACAGAAGTTGGCATAAAGCCAAAACGGCAGTGCATTTGGAAAAATTCCACAATTTTGCATTTAGTTTAAAACGGATTTTCTGGCATGTACACATTTAGAAATCCATATAAAGTTGTTTCAAATTATTAAATTCACAAATTAAAGTTAATTAACCTTCTTCATCTTACTGAAGTTGGCATAAAGCCATAACGGCAGTGCATTTGGAAAAATTCCACAATTTTACATTTAGGTATAAAACCGACTTTCTTGCATGTACACATTTAGAAATCCATATAAAGTTGTTTCAAATTATTAAATTCACATATTAAAGTTAATTAACTTTCTTCATCTTACAGAAGTTGGCATAAAGCCAAAACGGCAGTGCATTTGGAAAAATTCCACAATTTTACATTTAGGTATAAAACCGATTTTCTGGCATGTACACATTTAGAAATCCATATCAAGTTGTTTCAAATTATTAAATTCACATATTAAAGATAACTAACTTCTTCATCTTACTGAAGTTGGCATAAGGCCATAACGGCAGTGCATTTGGAAAAATTCCACAATTTTACATTTAGGTATAAAACCGATTTTCTGGCAATGTACACATTTAGAAATCCATATCAAGTTGCTTCAAATTATTAAATTCACATATTAAAGTTAATTAACTTTCTTCATCTTACTAAAGTTGGCATAAAGCCATAACGGTAGTGCATTTGGAAAAATTCCACAATTTTACATTTAGGTATAAAACCGATATTCTGGCATGTACACATTTAGAAATCCATATCAAGTTGCTTCAAATTATTAAATTCACATATTAAAGTTAATTAACTTTCTTCATCTTACTAAAGTTGGCATAAAGCCATAACGGTAGTGCATTTGGAAAAATTCCACAATTTTACATTTAGGTATAAAACCGATATTCTGGCATGTACACATTTAGAAATCCATATCAAGTTGCTTCAAATTATTAAATTCACATATTAAAGATAACTAATTTCTTCATCTTACTGAAGTTGGCATAAAGCCATAACGGCAGTGCATTTGGAAAAATTCCACAATTTTACATTTAGGTATAAAACCGACTTTCTTGCATGTACACATTTAGAAATCCATATCAAGTTGCTTCAAATTATTAAATTCACATATTAAAGTTAATTAACTTTCTTCATCTTACTAAAGTTGGCATAAGGCCATAACGGAAGTGCATTTGGAAAAATTCCACAATTTTACATTTAGGTATAAAACCGATATTCTGGCATGTACAATTTTAGAAATCCATATCAAGTTGTTTCAAATTATTAGCTTCACATATTAAAGTTAATTAACTTTCTTCATCTTACAGAAGTTGGCATAAAGCCAAAATGACAGTGCATTTGGAAAAATTCCACAATTTTACATTTAGGTATAAAACCGATTTTCTGGCATGTACACATTTAGAAATCCATATCAAGTTGTTTCAAATTATTAAATTCACATATTAAAGTTAATTAACTTTCTTCATCTTACAGAAGTTGGCATAAAGCCAAAACGGCAGTGCATTTGGAAAAATTCCACAATTTTACATTTAGGTATAAAACCGATTTTCTGGCATGTACACATTTAGAAATCCATATAAAGTTGCTTCAAATTATTAAATTCACATATTAAAGTTAATTAACTTTCTTCATCTTACTAAAGTTGGCATAAAGCCATAACGGCAGTGCATTTGGAAAAATTCCACAATTTTACATTTAGGTATAAAACCGATATTCTGGCATGTACACTTTTAGAAATCCATATCAAGTTGTTTCAAATTATTAAATTCACATATTAAAGTTAATTAATCTTTCTTCATCTTACTGAAGTTGGCATAAAGCCAAAACGGCAGTGCATTTGGAAAAATTCCACAATTTTACATTTAGGTATAAAACCGATTTTCTGGCATGTACACATTTAGAAATCCATATCAAGTTGTTTCAAATCATTAGCTTCAAATATTAAAGTTAATTAACTTTTTTCATCTTACTAAAGTTGGCATAAAGCCATAACGGTAGTGCATTTGGAAAAATTCCACAATTTTACATTTAGGTATAAAACCGATATTCTGGCATGTACACTTTTAGAAATCCATATCAAGTTGTTTCAAATTATTAAATTCACATATTAAAGTTAATTAACTTTCTTCATCTTACAGAAGTTGGCATAAAGCCAAAACGGCAGTGCATTTGGAAAAATTCCACAATTTTTCATTTAGGTATAAAACCGATTTTCTGGCATGTACACATTTAGAAATCCATATCAAGTTGCTTCAAATTATTAAATTCACATATTAAAGTTAATTAACTTTCTTCATCTTACTAAAGTTGGCATAAAGCCATAACGGCAGTGCATTTGGAAAAATTCCGCAATTTTACATTTAGGTATAAAACCGATTTTC
The DNA here is from genome assembly GCF_024586455.1 of Bactrocera neohumeralis. Taxonomy (NCBI): domain Eukaryota; kingdom Metazoa; phylum Arthropoda; class Insecta; order Diptera; family Tephritidae; genus Bactrocera; species Bactrocera neohumeralis. Next base: position 22,817 of record NW_026090520.1, read on the forward strand.
TGGCATGTACACATTTAGAAATCCATATCAAGTTGCTTCAAATTATTAAATTCACATATTAAAGTTAATTAACTTTCTTCATCTTACTAAAGTTGGCATAAAGCCAAATCGGCAGTGCATTTGGAAAAATTCCACAATTTTTCATTCCAGTATAAAACCGATTTTCTGGCATGTACTCATTTAGAAATCCATATCAAGTTGCTTCAAATTCATAAACTCACATATTAAAGTTAATTAATCTTCTTCATCTTACTGAAGTTGGCATAAAGCCATAACGGCAGTGCATTTGGAAAAATTCCACAATTTTACATTTAGGTATAAAACCGATTTTCTGGCATGTACACATTTAGAAATCCATATCAAGTTGTTTCAAATTATTAAATTCACATATTAAAGTTAATTAACTTTCTTCATCTTACTAAAGTTGGCATAAAGTCATAACGGCAGTGCATTTGGAAAAATTCCACAATTTTACATTTAGGTATAAAACCGATGTTCTGACTTGTACACTTTTAGAAATCCATATCAAGTTGTTTCAAATTATTAAATTCACATATTAAAGTTAATTAACTTTCTTCATCTTACAGAAGTTGGCATAAAGCCAAAACGGCAGTGCATTTGGAAAAATTCCACAATTTTACATTTAGGTATAAAACCGATTTTCTGGCATGTACACATTTAGAAATCCATATCAAGTTGTTTCAAATTATTAAATTCACATATTAAAGTTAATTAACTTTCTTCATCTTACAGAAGTTGGCACAAAGCCAAAATGGCAGTGCACTTGGAAAAATTCCACAATTTTACATTTAGGTATAAAACCGATTTTCTGGCATGTACACATTTAGAAATCCATATCAAGTTGTTTCAAATTATTAAATTCACATATTAAAGTTAATTAACTTTCTTCATCTTACTAAAGTTGGCATAAAGCCATAACGGTAGTGCATTTGGAAAAATTCCACAATTTTACATTTAGGTATAAAACCGATATTCTGGCATGTACACTTTTAGAAATCCATATCAAGTTGTTTCAAATTATTAGCTTCACATATTAGAAATCCATATCTAGACCATACGGCAGTGCATTTGGAAAAATTCCACAATTTTACATTTAGGTATAAAACCGACTTTCTTGCATGCGCACATTTAGAAATCCATATCAAGTTGTTTCAAATTATTAAATTCACATATTAAAGTTAATTAACTTTCTTCATCTTACTAAAGTTGGCATAAAGCAATAATGGCAGTGCATTTGGGAAAAATCCCCAATTTTACATTTAGATATAAAACCGATTTTTTTGCATGTATACATTTAGAAATCCATATCAAGTTGCTTCAAATTATTAAATTCACATATTAAAGTTAATTAACTTTCTTCATCTTACTAAAGTTGGCATAAAGCCATAACGGTAGTGCATTTGGAAAAATTCCACAATTTTACATTTAGGTATAAAACCGATATTCTGGCATGTACACTTTTAGAAATCCATATCAAGTTGTTTCAAATTATTAAATTCACATATTAAAGTTAATTAACCTTCTTCATCTTACTGAAGTTGGCATAAAGCCATAACGGCAGTGCATTTGGAAAAATTCCACAATTTTACATTTAGGTATAAAACCGATTTTCTTGCATGTACACATTTAGAAATCCATATCAAGTTGTTTCAAATTATTAAATTCACATATTAAAGTTAATTCACTTTCTTCATCTTACTGAAGTTGGCATAAAGCCATAACGACAGCGATTTTGGAAAATTCCACAATTTTACATTTAGGTATAAAACCGATTTTCTTGCATGTACACATTTAGAAATCCATATCAAGTTGCTTCAAATTCATAAACTCACATATTAAAGTTAATTAATCTTCTTCATCTTACTAAAGTTGGCATAAAGCCATAACGGCAGTGCATTTGGAAATCTTCCACAATTTTACATTTAGGTATAAAACCGATTTTCTTGCATGTACACATTTAGAAATCCATATAAGTTGTTTCAAATTATAAATTCACATATTAAAGTTAATTAAATTTCTCCGTCTTACAGAAGTTGGCATAAAGCCAAAACGACCGTGCATTTGGAAAAATTCTAAAGTATTGTGCAATTAGGTATAAAACCGATTTTCTTGCATGTACACATTTAGAAATCCATATCAAGTTGTTTCAAATTATTAGCTTCACATATTAAAGTTAATTAACTTTCTTCATCTTACTAAAGTTGGCATAAAGCCATAACGGTAGTGCATTTGGAAAAATTCCACAATTTTACATTTAGGTATAAAACCGATTTTCTGGCATGTACACATTTAGAAATCCATATCAAGTTGTTTCAAATTATTAAATTCACATATTAAAGTTAATTAACTTTCTTCATCTTACTAAAGTTGGCATAAAGCCAAAACGGCAGTGCATTTGGAAAAATTCCACAATTTTACATTTAGGTATAAAACCGATTTTCTGGCATGTACACATTTAGAAATCCATATCAAGTTGCTTTAAATTATTAGCTTCACATATTAAAGTTAATTAACTTTCTTCATCTTACTGAAGTTGGCATAAAGCCATAACGGCAGTGCATTTGGAAAAATTCCACAATTTTACCTTCAGGTATAAAACCGATTTTCTTGCATGTACACATTTAGAAATCTATATCATGTTACCTCAAATATTCTTCCTACTGAAGTTGGCATAAAGCCATAACGGCAGTGCATTTGGAAAAATTCCACAATTTTACATTTAGGTATAAAACCGACTTTCTTGCATGTACACGTTTAGAGTTGCTTCAAATTAATAGATTCACATATTAAAGTTAATTAATCTTCTTCATCTTACTGAAGTTGGCATAAAGCCATAAAGGCAGTGCATTTGGAAAAAATTCCACAATTTTACATTTAGGTATAAAACCGATTTTCTGGCATGTACACTTTTAGAAATCCATATCAAGTTGTTTCAAATTATTAAATTCACATATTAAAGTTAATTAACTTTCTTCATCTTACTGAAGTTGGCATAAAGCCATAACGGCAATGCATTTGGAAAAATTACAGAATTTTACATTTAGGTATAAAACCGATTTTCTTGTATGTACACATTTAGAAATCCATATCAAATTGCTTCAAATTATTAAATTCACATATTAAAGTTAATTAACTTTCTTCATCTTACTAAAGTTGGCATAAAGCCAAAACGGCAGTGCATTTGGAAAAATTCCACAATTTTACATTTAGGTATAAAACCGATATTCTGGCATGTACACTTTTAGAAATCCATATCAAGTTGTTTTAAATTATTAAATTCACATATTAAAGTTAATTAACTTTCTTTATCTTACAGAACTTGGCATAAAGCCAAAACGACAGTGCATTTGGAAAAATTCAACAATTTTACATTTAGGTATAAAACCGATATTCTGGCATGTACACTT
>NW_026090521.1:0-24622 GCF_024586455.1 Bactrocera neohumeralis
TGGTCTAAAATACCAGCTACAAATATTTCAGTAGAATCTGAAGGAAGGTTCTGAAGTTCCGCCCTAGGTTTTACCATTCGCACACGTTCCTCTGGTCGTGAGGTATTTATAAATATTTTTCCATTACTAGCTTCCGAAAGATGAAACCCAATGCAGCAATAAACAGCTTCTTGTGCAGATATTTCCGTGCCTGATATAAATTTATGACCTATATGTTGAAGTTTTTGCTTTATTGTATAATTTCCGGCATTTACTTCTGATATAGCTTCATTTAAGAGCCTAGAAATTCCTCTGTTCGATTTGTTAATATAATTAATTATATAGGCACAGCAAGCATATGCATCCAGTATATATTGGATATCCATATTAGCCCTATGGAGTTCCAAAATAAGAGGATTTAAGCATTTATAAAACGATCTTGCATTTTTCTTTTCAGAAAAATTTTAGGTTTTGATAAGCTTGATCTCAGAGCTAACAAATAGTCATCAAAAGACATGTTTATTCTATTATCGCTCAAGAAATTTTCAAAATTATCTAAATTCGATATATCTTCTGTAGTCAGAGTTGAATTTAAAACATTTTGAATTCTAGAAAAGTTTTCCTTATGCCTTTCCTTATGCCATGTGCAAGGCATTGGTGGATATGGTATACCAAAACGACAAAATTGTTGTCCTCTTATTTCTCTAGTACACGACCGACTGTGATTATGCTTTTGATAATCTAAATAATGTTCCAAGTGGCTTACTGAACTATCTGTTGAAACATAAGTATCAATGAAATCAATGACTTCGGAGAATGTCTCAGGACTTTGAAGGTTGATCTTGGGAGCATTATTAAGCCAATACATGCCATGTATATGCGGGGAACCTCTCTGTTGAAACTCTACTCTCCAGTAATAGTTTTTTACAAAATGTGTTCCAAAAATGCCGGTATTATCTTTAAAAAGTTTAAGGATTTGCTGGTAGCGGGTAATCAAAATATCATCTAAATTGCACAAGTAACCGCATCTGAGCGGATTAAGCGATATCTATCTTGGGTTGATAAAATGTTGGCTTCTTCTTGTGAAATATCTTTTGAATCAACAGTTTTCGACAGAATAACCAACAGCTCAACCCACTGAGATTCAGCAGCCGATAGAGTTATGAAAAAGGTTGGAAGCCCAAATTGGCGAATCATTGCAATTGCTTTTTTTTCTCAGCTTCCCAGTGAGCAGGAGAGGATCTAACACCTTTCAAAACTTTGTAACCGTCATCATGTTGAATCAAGTTTTGAACAAAGTTTTCATTTAATACATTTTGAGCCGTAACACGGTTACGACCTGAAAACTTTCGAGGCAAATGGATGTACTATTCTTAATTTGCAGTAGTTCTAATTTTTTATAGTCGTAGAACAACTTCGGAATGGTTGTGGGACTCCCGAAGATGCAATGAATGAATCAGATGACACTCCATCGACAGTGACTACGCATCGTCTGTTTCGCAGATATGATCTAATCCACTTCAAGAAGGCCGAGTGAAATCCTAGAGATGATAATTTTTTAATTAGAATACTGTGTGATACTTTATCAAAGGCTTTAGAGAAATCTGTGTAGACACAATCTACCTGAAAACCAGCAGAGAATGCAGACATACAATAATCGCTAAAAACTGCTAAGTTTGACACAGTGGAGCGCCCAGGGACAAACCCATGCTGATTGACGTTAATTATTGATTTTACTGCAAAAAATAATTTATTTTTAACAGAACACTCAAAAATTTTCGAAATAGTAGAAAGTTTAGAAATAGGCCTGTAATTGGAGACATCATCCTTTCTACCACCTTTATGAATAGGGGTAATGCGTGTCAATTTCCAGTCAGAAATAAAATCCCCGGTGGCGAGAGACTTATTGAAGATAAGCATGAGAGGATATAATAAGGCAGTACAATTTTTTATAAATACGGGCGGAAGCCCGTCCAAATCCAGTTTGGACGAAGACTTAATGTCAGAAATAGCCTTGGCAATATCGTCCTGTGAAAGACACAGTGAGCCAAAATTTATGGATGGGAAGTTATCAGCTGAAAAAGTGGAACTAGTACCAGGATCATCTTGAACATAGTTCGATTTGAAAAATTCAGCGAACAAATTGGAGATTTCGACCGGAGTGCATGCCGACTTATCACCCCAGCGTAAAGCAGAGGGAATGGCCGAACACGCTCTTTTAGATTTTACAAAGTTCCAAAAGAACTTAGGGTTCGACTTAATTGTAGTCTCCGTATTATTAATAAACCTTTTATAGAGGAACTTATCCAATTCTTTAAACAGTTTTGTGTAGTGCTGATATTGAACAAAGGAAACATGAGATTTAGTTGAAGAAAATTTTCTATAATATTTATTTCTAAGATTTTTTAGACGTTTAAGGTCCTTAGTGTACCAAGGCAACTTATATGGTTGTAAACGTTTGAGCGGGATATTATAATGACAAAATTCCTGGATAGATTTCTTAAAAATGGCGAAACTATTAGCTGTATCAAGTCCCGATAGTAAATCGTCCCATTTTATTTCTAAGAGCTGATTGTTGAGTCGTTCGAAGTCACAAAATGCAAAATTAAAACCAAGCCCATCAATTGGTTTAACAGGAGCGAAAAGATAAGTATCCACTTCAAACGCTAGCGGTGAATGATGGATGGTGGCTGGAGTAATTGAAGAGAATCCATCAAGAAACCTAAATTTTAAATTATCACTGAGAAAGACTAAGTCAAGAAACCGATCTAGACTATTTGAATATGAGTTGATTTGAATCAGATTGAGACCAAGCAAGCTATCAATGAGAAACAACTCCTGTGAAGACGAAAAATTTGAAGGAATAAGAGCAGGACTATAGGAACAACCAGACCAGACGATATTGCTTAGATTGAAGTCACCCAAAACACAAATATTATTATCTTTCACCTTGTTTAATACCAGCGAGGAAATATTATTTGCGTGGGACTTGTACAACTCTAGCGGACTATTAGGAGGGATGTATGAGACTGCAATGAACAGAGCATCATTGACACAGATACATAGTTGGTCCAGGATAGAATCTTCATTCTCAAGCATAATTAAGCGAGGACGAAATTTGCGATGAACTGCTAAGAGAACTCCACCCCCTCTTAGACAGCCAGTTTTTTCGTGATCTCTGTCCTTGCGGAAGACATAATAGAGATTTGAGTCAAAGTATTCGCTATCGAAATAACTAGAATTCAGCCAAGTCTCAACAATAACGATAATATCGAAATCCAAACGTGAAGAAAAATTGCGAATAATATTTGATTTACACCTAATACCCGATAAATTTTGGTAGTAGATCTTAAGACAGGAACCAGTTGAGGAGGGTGCAGAAAACGCATGAGTAGAATTGCGATTAAAAGGCGCATCAACTAATCTGCAGCTCTGTTTTCCCCTCCCTTTGGAAAAAACTTAAAGGGACGCAGTTTAATGCCAGAAGGCCAGACTGAAGAGGAGAAAACAGCATTAAAAAAAGATGGTCACACACCTAGCTTAAAGTTTATCCTCTTAAGATTATTAACATCGGTATCCTTCTTAATTAATTTATAACATAGAAGATGCTCTCTATCAACATTAGCATGTTTAACAACAAAAGATATAATATCTTCCTCCGTGACTGAGTTCTTAAAAGCAGATAAGTGAATCCATTTCTTAGGTATGACGGCATCAAGATCAACATTGGCATTAACACCAACAACAGTTGAAGTGGCTGGGGATTTTTTGTTCCTGGTACTCACTTTTAACTTCAAGTTTCTGTTAGCACTAATTGAATTAGAAGCGTTGTTAACAGAATCATCAACGGCGACAGAGTGAGCAGCATTGACAGCGACAGGATGGCGAACTGGTTTAGCAGCAACTGTTGGATTGTTATTGGTTTTCGAGTGAGTGTTGATGTTCCTACCAACAGCGTCAGCATAAGTATTGGCATTATTATTAACAGCAGCAATAGAGCAAGTGGAGCAAGCAGCAGACGGAGCAGCCGAGAGTGCTTTCGAAGTAGCGGGAGCAAGATGATCCATACCCACACTATCGGTGGGAGTTTATTGTATTTATTGTAGAAATAAATAATGGATTAATACTTTTAAATAATTCCGAAGGAAATATTACTACAAATAATAATACTAGAAAATTAATAGGATCATATTTGATAAGAATCTTTAATGAAACTATAAGAATAAATAACATGAATTTTACAACTTTAGAACAACATAGCTTGAGACCACTGCCTGCTTTAATCCAACATTCAAACTCAAATTCAGAGTTCGAGGAAGTTCTATCCTTAAAACTTATGAAAGAGCTTAATATAAAAAACATTAAAAAAATAAGTTCTCTGAATCTTTTAGTGAAATCCAGTTTATTCACTCATTTTTGGCTATTAGCCCTAGTACTTACCATAATTACAATTTTCAGATGCAACAAGCGCGTAAAGCCTGAAATAATTATTAGCAAACCGGAATTATTTCAAATGCCAGTAATTAAAAGGACGCAGCATAGAAGTCTTAACGACATCCCATTTTTTTAATTAATCAAGCGGGGACGCTTGATATTTCGGAGGGAGGAGTTAACACAATATTTTGTGAACTATTACATAAATTCCATTCCCACATTATATGCTAGAAACATACAAACCGTTTGCATACTTTGGAGTCCTATTTCAACCAAAAGTGCAACTGTGCTAAACGCGCATCCGCTAAATTATTAAGTGAGCGAACCTCGCGCAAACATTTCTTCTCCCCCAAAACCAAATAGCTGCAGGTGAGCGCTACACGCGCAAACCCTTTTAGCCGACCAAGCATCTTTGGTCACGTAGGCCGGCTCAAGCATAGGTTAGATTATAAACCTTAAAGTTAAGTGTAGTCAGTCTTTTTAAGTTACTAGACTCGACAGGCACATAGTGCCGCTAAAAAAACATAAATAATTTTAAGATAAGAAAATAGGCACATAATGCCGACCTAATAAAATTAATTAATAAATAAACCTTCGTCTCGTTAATTTACCTAAATGTTAAATTCTGGAATTTTTTTTTCGTTTTGGTTTTATGCAAACTTCTGTAAGATGAAGAAGTTAAATGTAAAATTATGGAATTTTTTCCAAATGCACTGCCGTTATAGTCTTATGTCAACTTGAGTAAGATGGTGAGGGTTAAATAACTTTAATATGTTAAGCTAATGATTTGAAGCAACTTGATATGGATTTCTAAATGTGTACATTGGAAAAAACTCGGTTTTATACATTAAATGTATAAAACTGGAATTTTTTCAAATTGCATGTCGTTATGGTGTTATGTTAACTTTGGTAAGATGAAGAAGGTTAATTAAATTTAATATGTTAAGCTAATGATTTGAAGCAACTTGATATGGATTTCTAAATGTGTACATGCAAGGAAATCGGATTTATACCTGAATGTAAAATTATGGAATATTTCCACATGCATTGCCGTTATGGCCTTATGTCAACTTGAGTAAGATGATGAGGGTTAATTAAATTTAATATGTGAAGTTAATGATTTAAAGCAATTCGGCGTGGATTCCTAAATGTGTATATGCAAGAAAATCGGTTTTATACCTAAATGTAAAATTCTAGAATTTTTCCAAGTGCAATGTCTTTTTGGTTTTATGCCAACTTCGTTAAGATGAGGAAGGTTAATTAACTTGAATATGTGACGTTAATGATTTGAATCAACTCGATATGGATTGCTAAATATTTAAATGCAGGAAAATCGGTTTTATACCTAAATGTAAAATTATGGAATTTTTTCCAAATGCACTGCCGCTATGATCTTATGTCAACTAGAGTAAGATGAACAAGTAAGGAAGAGCATATTAAGTTGGGCGTCACCCGAACATTTTATACTCTCGCATGATAAAGTGATAATCGAGATTTCATTATACGTCATTTACATATTTTTCAAATACCGTATTTGTGTACTTTGAGTATTGAATTGTATTTTCATTTATTTTGACTGTATTGAGGACTATGTAAAAACAAAAACAATCGTTTTTCAGTTAATATAAAACATTTTATTTCTTACATCAATAAGATTATATAGGTTTGATTTAGAAGTAATAAGTATTATATATTTTAATAATTAAATGTTTTATTTTTAAAACCAAAAGATATGATTTATAAATAAAAATTTAACTTTTACATTTCATTTTTCTTAAAATATTTACTTCTACTTTATATCAAGTGGCTTCAAATATTAAATTCCATTCGGAAAGTCCAATTTTGGGCAACTTTTTCGAGCATTTCGGCCGGAATAGCCCGAATTTCTTCGGAAATGTTGTCTTCCAAAGCTGGAATAGTTGCTGGCTTATTTCTGTAGACTTTAGACTTGACGTAGCCCCACACAAAATAGTCTAAAGGCGTTACAATCGCATGATCTTCGTCCAACTGAAGGGTCCATTTGCATTTGAGATGAATTGTTCTGGAAGTTTTCTCAAATGGCCATAAATCGCGATTGTCTGGCATGTATACATTTGTTGAAACCATGAGTCAACATTTCAAATGAAATTATCTTCACAAAGTAAATGTCATGAACCAATCTAACGTTTCAAATAAAGAACCGATGAGATTTTGCAAATTTTATGCGTTTTTTTTTTTAAAAAAAGTTATCAAGCTCTTAAAAAATCACCCGATAGTATACGTATAGGTATGTATTTCTCGACGTACTGCTGGTGGAGTAGCCGAAGCGCGGAAGTATATCTTGGTGGAGTTGTAATATACTCATGTTTGTCCGTGTGTGTAGAGAACGGATTTTGGTTTGAAACATACCCATGTAGATACTAGGCAAAATATTCGCCTAGGGGGCCCAGGATGTTTAAATGAGTTAAGCATCCACCCCCTCTACCCGGTAAAACTGGCGCATTCTAATAAAACAGCGCAATTCACCACAGAATGCTACTGCAAAGCAAAACTAATAACTCACCACACCTATACCAATCCAACCAACAAAAGGAATGGACAACGGGGAAGCTGTGCATTCGTCAAAAACTTCCGCATTTTAATTTAGGTATAAAACCGACTTTCGCTTATACACATTTGTGCCGCGTTACCGCAACGATCCTGTGCTCATATCAACCTACGCTTTTTTTCCGTCCCCGATCTCGGGCGCTGTGTTCATCTAATAAACCGAACGAAGGAATCGACAAATCATCTCGTTACCCTCGGAGCCGTTTTTTATACAATCATCTTAATTGTAACGATTACATTTAATAAAACTAAAATAAATTTTTATCTATGTATCCGAAATAATTCGCATTTTAACTTATAAGTGGTACTCGAGTGTAAGTGCTTTATTAACGATCTAAATAGTAGTGGATGTTCCCACGATCTGGGCATCCAGTTAGTCAAACGGTCCGGTACAATGTACTAACTGCCAAGAATATGGGCATACTAAATCATACTGCACTCTACGCAGTGTTTGTGTGGTATGTGGTGATTTACATCCATATTCTAAATGCACTTCGTTATCTTAGAAAGAAGAATTAAACCAAAAAGTGTAGCAATTTGGAGGAAATCACACTGCTAACTACAGGGTTTTCCTGTATATAAAGATTTGAAATCGAAGCTGTCACAGGGCATTCAAATCACGTCGTAACCAAATGTTACAAACACCCCGTAATGAAATTATATTAACCTCAGAGAAAAGTTCAAATCCTACTACTTCTATCAATAATAATATGCAAGGAAGCTATGCTAATGTGGTGAAAGGCAACACTGTGCAAATGCAACTGCCGCAAAATCCTCCAAATGGAGGCATTGAAACTATGATTATAAATCTTACACAGTGTGTGACACAATTTATGTCTAGCATGCAAAACATGATCCAGGATTTAATAAAATCACAAAATCAAATGCTGCAAAATTTATTAAGTAAAAAATGAGCTTACTAAATATATGTATATGGAATGCTAACGGTGTTAACCAACATAAATTAGAGGTTATTAGATTTCTGTCTGAAAAAATATAGATGTAATGATTATATCAGAAACTCATTTAACAAATAAAACTAATTAGAATATACCGGGATTTAGACTCTATGTCACAAATCATCCAGATGGAAAAGCGCATGGTGGCACGGCAGTGATGATTAGAAATCGTTTAAACCACTATACCCTTGAATCTCATGCTACACCACAGTTACAAGCTACAACAATATCACTTAAAAATTGGGGTTGTGACTTAAACCTTACGGCTATATACTGTCCACCTCGTTTTAAAACTACAGAAATCGAGTTTAAAGACTTTTTTGGAACACTAGGTCAAAGATTTCTTGCAGGTATAGATTACAATGCAAAACACTCGTACTGGGGTCACGTCTTATTAATCCGAAAGGACGACAGTTGTACTACACTGTTATGAATAAGCATAATAAGCTGGATATAATATCTCTTAGTAAGCCGACATACTGGCCCAGTGATAGAAGAAAAATACCAGACTTAATAAATTTTGCTGTAGCTAAAAATATAGATAGATCGCTTATGATAGCTGATACATGTGCAGACTTATCATCTGATCATTCTCCTGTACTAATAAAGCTATACGAACAGCCCATGGTATTTGAGCCAAAAGTTTCTCTAACATCATACAAAACTAACTGGTTGAAGTATAGAAAGTAGTATAAAAAGCAGCAGCCATATCAATATTGATTGCAAAGTAAATACAGAAAGAGACATTGATGAAAATATAAGAGAAATTAATGACCTAATAACTAATGCAGCTGTATTAGCAACACCAAAAGAAACTATAAACCAGTTGGTTATAGAAAAATCATAATAATAAAATAGAGAAGCTTGTAAATGAGAAAAGAAGAGCTAGGCGGGAATGGCAGTTAAATCGCTCCCCTTCAACTCTGCTTCAACTGAAATCTGCTGTACGAAAGCTAAAAAAAGCGCTTAAACCCGAAGAAGAACACAATACTGAAAATTATATAAAGAAATTGTGTCCAAATTCTAGCAAGCAAAACTCCCTTTGGAAAGCCCAAAAGTCTTTCAAGCCACCAGTAGATTCCAACATGCCTCTAAGACAGTTGAATGGTAACTGGGCACGTAGTGATGAGGATAAGACAAATTGCTTTGCAAATCACCTAGAAAAGGTATTTCAACCCAATTGCCCAAAGAACAACTTTGAGTTGCCAATCTTGCCTAATACTGCAAACGAGTCGCATGTGTCTATTAGGACTTCTACGTCTGAAGTTACTAGAATAATAAAAGAACTTAACCCTAAAAAGTCACCAGGACACGATAATATTACCCCAAAAATGCTAATTGAGTTACCAAATATTGCCGTAAAAGTGCTCTTTTTGCTCTTCTATGCAATTTTTTATCTCGGACACTATCCTAATTCATGGAAAAAAATCGCAGATTATCTTGATAGACAAACCTGGGAAAGACTTAACACAGCTGTCTTCATACAGACCAATCAGTCTTCTACCCTGTCTTTCAAAAGTATTTGAAAAAGTATTACTATCAAAGATGTCTCCTTTCCTCCAAGTAAATAACACAATACCAATGCATCAATTCGGATTTCGTGCGAAACATGGCACAATAGAGCAAGTAAATAGAATTACTAACGAAATTAGAAAAGCATTTGAGCACAGAGTGTACTGTTCAGCTATATTTCTAGACGTGGCTCAGGCGTTTGATAAGGTATGGCATGAGGGCCTTTTATATAAGATTAAAAATATTCTACCTTCAGAATTGTATAAAACATTGGAGTCTTATTTAAAAAATAGAAAATTTATGGTAAAAGTGGGAGATTTCATATCTGATGAACGACAGATAAGGGCTGGTGTACCCCAGGGCAGTGTTTTAGGTCCAACTCTATACATCATATATACGGCAGATCTTCCAACAGCTAATAATGTAACTTCAACTTTTGCAGATGACAAAGCTATAGTGAGCCGTAACAAATGCCACATAATAGCATCAAGAATATTAGCCAAGCACTTATGGTTTGTCGAAGAATGGCTAGCCAACTGGCGTATAAATGTGAATGAACAAAAGTGTAAGCATGTTACATTTTCGCTTAGACCAAATACGTGTCCGGCTGTAAAAAAGAATAATATTCTAGTACCCCAAGCGAACGAAGTAACTTATCTTGGTATTCACCTAGATAGAAGACTTACGTGGAGAAAACATATATCTAGTAAAATAACTTGCATGAAGATAAGAGCTGCAAATTTAAATTGGCTATTAAATAAAAACTACAAACTTAGCCTAGACAACAAAGTGCTTTTATATAAAGCGGTCATAAAGCCGATTTGGATGTATGGCATTCAACTGTGGGGTACGACCTGTGCAACTAATATAGACATAATACAAAGGTTCCAATCAAAAATGCTTAGATCAATCACGTGTTCGCCATGGTACATGAGTAATGAAAATATCCATAAAGACCTTGGTATTCCTATGGTAAAAAAAGAAGTAGAAGACAGCAGAATTAAATATATATCTAAACTCCGTGATCACCCAAACCCTTTGGCTAATGCTTTGGTACATTCCTGCAATCAAACACGCCTAAAACGAAGAGATATGCCAGCGAACTAAGGAGAAATGTATCACCAAAACAGCTCAATCACTTGCTTGAGCCTGTCTAATTTTTCAATAGATTTAAGATTTTATAACTTATTGTTAGGCTTTTAAAATAAAAAGCAGATTCACCAAATAAAAAGATATTGAAACCAATATTAAAGCTAATTAACCTTCTTCATCTTACCAAAGTTGACATAAAGCCATAAGGGCAGTGCATTTGGAAAAATTCCAGAATTTTACATTTATGTATAAAACCGATTTTCTTGCATGTACACATTTAGAAATGCATATCAAGTTGCTTCAAATCATTAGCTTCACATATTCAAGTTAATTAACCTTCTTCATCTTACAGAAGTTGGCATAAAGCCAAAACGGCAGTGCATTTGGAAAAATTCCAGAATTTTACATTTGGGTATAAAACCGATTTTCTTGCATATACACATTTGGCAATCTATGTCGAATGGCTTCAAATCATAAGCCTCACATATAAAAGTTAATTAACCTTCTTCATCTTACTGAAGTTGGCATAAAGCCAAAACGGCAGTGCATTTGGAAAAATTCCACAATTTTACATTTCGGTGTAAAACCGATTTTCTTGCATGTACACATTTTCAAATCCATATCAAGTTGCTTCAAATCATTAGCTTCACATATTTAAGTTAATTAACCTTCTTCATCTTACAGAAGTTGGCATAAGACCATAACGGCAGTGCATTTGGAAAAATTCCAGAATTTTACATTTAGGTATAAAACCGATTTTCTTGCATGTACACATTTAGAAATCCATATCAAGTTGCTTCAAATATTAACTTCAGTTTATTAACTTCTTCATCTTACTGAAGTTGACATAAACCAAAACGGCAGTGCATTTGAAAAAATTCCACAATTTTACATTTAGGTATAAAACCGATTTTCTTGCATATACACATTTGGCAATCTATGTCGAATGGCTTCAAATCATTAGCTTCACATATTAAAGTTAATTAACCTTCTTCATCTTACAGAAGTTAGCATAAAGCCAAAGCGGCAGTGCATTTGGAAAAATTCCAGAATTTTACATTAAGGTATAAAACCGATTTTCTTGCATGTATACATGTAGAAATCCATTAAAAGTTGCCTCAAACCATTAACTGAACATTTTAAAAATAATTAACCTTCTTCATCTTACTGAAGTTGGCATAAAGCTAAAAGGGCAGTGCATTTGGAAAATTCCACAATTTTATATTTAGGTATAAAACCGAATTTCTTGCATGTACACATTTAGAAATCCATATCAAGTTGCTTCAAATTATTAGCTTAACATATTAAAGTTAATTAACTTTCTTCATCTTACCAAAGTTGGCATAAAGCCATAACGGCAGTGCATTTGGAAAAATTCCAAATTATTAGCTTAACATATTAAAGGTTAAAACTTTCTGCACCAATTTTCATATAAAAGCTAAAGTATTTATTTTCGGCCAAAAGTAATTTTATCTATTTTATCCGCAAGGTTTTAAGAACCGAAACGTCTAATTAAAACAGGTTTCACATGAATAGTTTAAAATTGATAAACAGTATACCAAAATTGTAGCATATCAACCCACATGTGTCTAATGGACACAGTAAGATTTCGAATGATTTGAGAATGAAGGAGGGTTCTTCATGCATATCTATTTTGCACCATATGGCAGCTTGGAGGCAAATACAACTCTGATTTGAATTTGAAAGATAATCGGAGCAATAATAGAACCAAAGGAAACCGACGGAAAACCAACATTCCTCCATACATTTCACAATATCTTTAATTAATTCGATTTTTTCGTCATACTCCATTTTCTAAAATATTTATATCATATTATGTATATTTGTATACATATTTGCAAATTACTTACCAAAAGATGAAATTAAATTTTTTAAATATATTCAAAATATTAATTTCTTATATATAAAGTTGCCCTGTGTAATAGGCGAGATTCTAAATTCTGGAAATTTTAATAACTGAAGGTTTTAATTTGTGAGCGCTAACTGCAGTGCATTTTATTACTAGTTGGTTTCGTGCGTTGATTTGATACGTTCTTGTCTAAGTAATGGCTAATAAACTTACATCGGGCGAAATTCAACTTGCTCTTGAAGAAAGTGACGATGAAAATTTGTTCGGTGAGGAATTCGACAGCGAAGATGAGAATTTTGCAGCTGACAGTTGTTCTGAAAGTGAAAGTAATGCAACAGAGTCCGCATCTGAATGTGAAGATGAACAATTATGGAGTGAGAGTGATGATATATGTACCACTGCAGGAGTTCGTCGCAGTTTCTACTTATCAAGGCAAAGATGGAACTATTTGGAAATCTGAACCTGAAAAACAAAGTCGCACTCCCCGGCACAACATAATTGCAGGTGCTCTTCATAAGGTGATTCTTCCTCCCGGGCGCAATATAATAGATCCAAAAGACAGCTTTAATCTCTTTTTCAACGATACTGTATTAGAAATTATAGTGAAACACACCAATGCTGAGGCGGACAGAGTTTCACAAAAACAATGGAAAAGAACTGACAAAATTGAAATACAAGCATTTATAGGACTACTATTGACTATAGGTGTTAATAAACAGGGTGGTGTGGATTTTAGAGAAAACTGGGACCCTATATTTGGAAGTCCCATATTTCGTGCTACAATGGGAAAAAACAGATTTGCTTCTTTGCTCCGATTCCTAAGGTTTGATGATAAAAATACTAGGTCTCTCCGAAAGTCAAGAGATAAACTCGCTCCAATTAGAGAATTATGGGAGTGTGTGAATCAAAACTTAAAAAAAATGTATTTACCAGGAGAAAATCTAACAATTGATGAGCAGCTCGTACCTTTTCGAGGACGAGTTTCATTCAAACAATATCTGCCCAGTAAACCTGACAAATATGGAATGAAAATTTGGTGGATTTGCGACAGTAAAACTAGTTACCCTCTATTTGGCATACCATACCTGGGAAAGGAAGGACAAAATAGGGCGGACAATTTGGCGTTCAACGTAGTCAATCAGCTATGTGAACCATACTTCCGAACTAACAGAAACGTTACTTTTGATAATTATTTTACAAGCCTGAATGCTGCAACATCCTTGGGTCAAAATGGTCTCACAGTAGTTGGAACAATAAGAAAAAATAAGCGTTGTATACCTCCAGCTTTTCAACCCAATAGAAGCCGTGACGTCGAATCTAATCTGTTTGGTTTCTCTAAAAATATGACATTGGTATCTTACGTACCGAAAAAGAACCGTGCTGTTATTCTCTTGTCTACGATGCATCATAGTAAACAAATAGATTCGCGTAATAAAAACAAATCTGAAATAAATTTGTACTACAATTCCACCAAGGGAGGTGTTGATACACTTGACCAGATGGTTCATGAATATACAGTTCGACGTAAAACAAACAGATGGCCGGTTGCCTTTTTTCAAAATGTTATAGATGTTGTTGGCACCGCATCGCTTATTATATGGAAAAATTTATACCCTAATTGGAACGAGCAGAAAAAGAATATACAAAGGAAACTTTTTTTACGAGAAATCGTAACTGAACTAGTGACCTCTCAGATACGGAGACGGCACAAGAAAGGATTGTCAAGTTATCATTTAGCAGCCATTAAAGACGTGGTACGATCAGATCAAGGATCATCATCTAAGCAATCATTTGAACCTGTCGCAAAAAGAAAGAAGCGTTGTCACATTTGCCCTTCGAAAATATCCAGAACTTCTAAACAGTGCTGTGATATATGTAATCTGAACGTCTGTTCTGAACATTCTATAAAAACAATTCTTTGTAATATGTGTAAAGAAATTAATATGTAATGGAATAAAATATAACAACATAAAAGTTAATAAAGTTAAGTGCATTTTACTGTTTAATAAGTTTTTTGCATTCAAAATGTCTTTGTATTCTTTCAAATGCCTTAGAATTAAATAGTGTGTCCGCTGGACACTACTGGTCAGTTACGTTACAAAGGCACACATATGTAAAGTTAATTAACCTTCTTTATCTTACTGAAGTTGGCATAAAGCCAAAACGGCAGTGCATTTGGAAAATCCCAGAAATTCACATTTAGGTATAAAACCGATTTTCTTGCATGTACACATTTAGGAATCCATATCAAGTTGCATCAAATCATTAGCTTAACATATTAAAGTTAGTTAACCTTCTTCATCTTACAGAAGTTGGCATAGAACCAAAACGGCAGTGCATTTGAAAAAATTCCAGAATTTTACATTTAGGTATAAAACCGATTTTCTTGAATGTACAAATTTAGAAATCCATATAAAGTTGCCCCAAATCATTAGCTCAACATATCAAAGTTAATTAACCTTCGTCATCTTACAGAAGTTGGCATAAAACCAAAACGGCAGTGCATTTGAAAAAATTCCACAATTTTACATTTAGGTATAAAACCGATTTTCTTGCATGTACATATTTAGAAATCCATATCAAGTTGCCTCAAATCATTAGCTTAACATGATAATGTTAATTAACTCTCTTCATCTTACAGAAGTTGACATAAACGAAAACGGCAGTGAATTTGGAAAAATTCCACAATTTTACATTTAGGTATAAAACCGATTTTCCTGCATATACACATTTAGAAATCCATACGAAGTTGCTTCAAATCATTAGCTTCACATATTAAAGTTAATTAACTTTCTTCATCTTACAGAAGTTGACATAAAACCAAAACCGCAGAGCATTTGGAAAAATTCCACAATTTTACCTTTAAGTATAAAACCGATTTTCTTGCATATACACATTTGACAATCTATGTCGAATGGCTTCAAATCATTAGCTTCACATATTAAAGTTAATTAACCTTCTTCATCTTACAGAAGTTGGCATAAAGCCAAAACGGCAGTGCATTTGGAAAAATTTCAGAATTTTACATTTAGGTATAAAACCGATTTTCTTGCATACACATTTAGAAATCCATATCAAGTTGCTTCAAATCATTAGCTTCACATATTAAAGTTAATTAAGCTTCTTCATCTTACCGAAATTGGCATAAAACCAAAACGGCAGTGCATTTGGAAAAAATTCCACAATTTTACATTTAGGTATAAAACCGATATTTTGGCATGGACACATTTAGAAATCCATATAAAGTTGCTTCAAATCATTAGCTTCACATATTAAAGTTAATTAACCTTCTTCATCTTACAGAAGTTGGCATAAAACCAAAACGGCAGTACATTTGGAAAAAATTCCACAATTTTACATTTAGGTATAAAACCGATTTTCTTGCATGTACACGTTTAGAAATACGTATCAAGTTGCTTCAAATCATTAGCTTAACATATTAAAATTAAATAACCCTCATCATCTTACCAAAGTGGACATAAAGCCATAAAGACAGTGCATTTGGAAAAATTCCAGAATTTTACATTTATGAAAAACCGATTTTCTTGCATGTACACATTTAGAAATCCATATCGAAGTTGCTTCAAATCATTAGCTTCACATATAAAAGTTAATTAAGCTTCTTCATCTTACCGAAATTGGCATAAAACCAAAACGGCAGTGCATTTGGAAAAATTCCACATTTTTACATTTAGGTATAAAACCGATTTTCTTGCATGTACACGTTAAGAAATCCATATCAAGTTGCTTCAAATCATTAGCTTCACATATGAAGTTAATTAACCTTCTTCATCTTACTCAAGTTGACATAAAACCAAAACGGCAGTGCATTTGGAAAATTCCAGAATTTCACATTTCGGTATAAAACTGACTTGCTTGCATAAACACTTTTAGAAATACTTATAAAGTTGCTTCAAATCATTAACTTTATATATTAAAGTTAATTTACCTTCTTCATCTTACCGAAATTGCCATAAAACCAAAACGGCAGTGCATTTGGAAAAATTCCACAATTTTACATTTAGGTATAAAACCGATTTGCATGTACACATTTAAAATCCATATCGAATGGTTTAAAATCATTTGCTTCACATATAAAAGTTAATTAACCCTCATCATCTTACTCAAGTTGACATAAAGCTATAACTGCAGTGCATTTGGAAAAAATTCCATAATTTTACAATTAGGTATAAAACCGATTTTCTTGCATATACACATTTGGAAATACATATCAAGTTGCTTCAAATCATTAGCTTAACATATTAAAGTTAATTAACCTTCTTCATCTTACAGAAGTTGACATAAAGCCAAAACGGCAGTGCATTTGGAAAAATTCCATAATTTTACATTTGGGTATAAAACCGATTTCCTTGCATATACACAATTAGAAATCCATATCAAGTTGCTTCAAATCATTACTGTACATATTAAAGTTAATTAACTTTCTTCATCTTACTGAAGTTGACATAAAACCATAACGGCAGTGCATTTGGAAGAATTCGACAATTTTATATTTAGGTATAAAACCGATTTTCTTGTTAACACATGGTTAGCAATGGATATCAAGTTGCTTCAAATCATTAACTTCACATATTAAAGTTAGTTAACCTTCTTCATCTTACAGAAGTTGGCAACAAAGCCAAAACGGCAGTGCATTTGGAAAAATTCCAGAATTTTACATTTAGGTATAAAACCGATTTTCTTGCATATACACATTTAGAAATACATATCAAGTTGCTTCAAATCATTAGCTTCACATATTAAAGTTAATTAACCTTCTTCATCTTACTCAAGTGGATATAAAACCAAAACGGCAGTGCATTTGGAAAAAATTCCATAATTTTACATTTAGGTATAAAACCGATTTTCTTGCATGTAGGCATTTAGAAATCCTAAACAAGTTGCTTCAAATCATTAGCTTCACATATTAAAGTTAATTAACCTTCTTCATCTTACTCAAGTTGCAAAAAGCCATAACGGCAGTGCATTTGGAAAAATTCCACAATTTTACATTTAGGTATAAAACCGATTTTCTTGCATTTACACATTTAAAAATCCATATCAAGTTGCTTCAAATCATTAGCTTCACATATTAAAGTTAATTAATCTTCTTCATCTTCCTGAAGTTGGCATAAAGCCAAAAGGCAGTGCATTTGGAAGATTCCTGAATTTTACATTTAGGTATAAAACCGACTTTCTTGCATGTACACATTTAGAAATCCATATCAAATTGCTTCAAATCATTAGCTGCACATAATAAAGTTAATTAATTTCTTCATCTTACTGAAGATGGCATAAAGCCATAACGGCAGTGCATTTGGAAAAATTCCAGAATTTTACATTTAGGTATAAAACCGATTTTCTTGAATGTACACATTTAGAAATCCATATCAAGTTGCTTCAAATTATTAAATTCACATAATAAAGTTAATTAACCTTCTTCATCTTACAGAAGTTGGCATAAAGCCATAACGGCAGTGCATTTGGAAAAATTCAACAATTTAATTTTAGGTATAAAACCGATTGTCCTGCATGTACACATTTGTAAATCCATATCAAGTTGCTTCAAATCATTATCTTAAATTGAACTTTAAATCTAATCGATTTTTTCATTACTCTTGTTTCTCTTTTCATCTTACAAAAGTTGGCATTTTGCCAAAAGTTTGTGCATTTGAAAAAATTCCAGTAATTTTACATTTAGGTATAAAACCGATTTTCTTGCATATACACATTTAGAAATCCATATCAATTGACTTCAAATCATTAATTACATATTCCAAGTTAAAAACTTTCGATCATCTTCAAAGTTGACATAAAAGCCAAAACGGCAGTGCATTTGGAAAAAATTCCATAATTTTACATTTAGGTATAAAACCGACTTTCTTGAATGCAAACATTTAGAAATCCATTCAAGTTCTTCAAATGAATTACACATTTAAAGTTAAATCTCTGCATCTTCGCTATGTTGGCAAAAGCCCAGTGCATTTAAGCTTTTAACATTTTAAAAAATTTTCTTGGATTTACATTTGAAATGCATATCAAGTTGCTTAAATTTTAACTTCAAATATTTAAGTTAATTCTTTTTATCTTAAAGTAAAGTTGCGGTTATGCAATAAATTTACCCTTCAGAATTTTTTAAACATTTTCCAAATCATTTTTCACTGAAGTGGAAGAGGCAACCACTCTGCCGTGCAAATTAATTAAACCTCTTTCTTCCTTCTGAAGAAATAAAGCCATTTCGAAATCACTGCATAAATTTGGAAAAAGTTGGACAATTTTACATTTAGGTATAAA
This sequence comes from Bactrocera neohumeralis, assembly GCF_024586455.1. Lineage (NCBI taxonomy): Eukaryota > Metazoa > Arthropoda > Insecta > Diptera > Tephritidae > Bactrocera > Bactrocera neohumeralis. Next base: position 18,727 of record NW_026090521.1, read on the forward strand.
ACCGATTTTTTATCAAAATTAAGATAAATCCATTATCAAGTTTTCAAATCATTGCTTAACATATTAAAGTTAATTACCCTCTTCATCTTACTCAAGTGGACATAAAGCCATAACAGCAGTGCATTTGGAAAAATTAAATAATTTACATTTAGGTATAAAACCGATTTTCTTGCATACACACGTTTAGAAATCCACAACGATTTGCTTCAAATCATTAGTTTCACATATTAAAGTTAATTAACCTTCTTCATCTTACTGAAGTTAGCATAAAGCAAAACGGCAGCGCATTTGGAAAAATTCCACAATTAACCATTTAGGTATAAAACCGATTTTCTTGCATATACATTTAGAAATCCATATCAAGTTTTCAAATCATTAGCAACATATTAAAGACAAAATTTTCTGTCATTCTTAGAAAGTTGACATAAAACCAAACGGCAGTGCATTTGGAAAAATTCCACAATTTAAAGTATAAAACCATTTTCATTGCATGTACATTTAGAAATTCATATAAGTTGCTTCAAATCATTACTTTAACATATTAAAGTTAATTAACTTTCTTCATCTTACTCAGGTTGACACAGGACCATAACGTTAGTGCATTTGGAAAAAATTCCACAATTTTGCATTTAGGTATAAAACCGATTTTCTTGAATATACTATACACTTTTGTCAATATACGTCGAATGGCTTTAAATCATTAGCTTCACATATTAAAGTTAATTAACTTTCTTCATCTTACTGAAGGTTGCATAAAGCCATCACGGCAGTGCATTTGGAAAAATTCCACAATTTTACATTTAGGTATAAAACCGATTTTCCTGCATATACACATTTAGAAATCCGTATCAAGTTGCCTCAAATCATTAACTTCACATATTAAAGTTAATTAATTTTCTTCATCTTACTAAAGTTGGCATAAAACCAAAACGGCAGTGTATTTGGAAAAATTTCATAATTTTACATTTAGGTATAAAACCGATTTCCTTGCATGTACACATTTAGAAATCCATATCAAGTTGCTTCAAATCATTAACTTTACATATTAAAGTTAATTAACTTTCTTCTTCTTACTTAAGTTGACATAAGGCCACAACGGCAGTGCATTTTGAAAAATTCCACAATTTTACATTTAGGTATAAAACCGACTTTCGTGCATGTGCACATTTAGAAATCCATATAAAGTTGCTTCAAATTATTAAGTTCACATATTAAAGTTAATTAACCTTCTTCATCTTACAGAAGTTAGCATAAAGCCAAAACGGCAGTGCATTTGAAAAAACTTCTATATTTTACATTTAGGTATAAAACCGACTTTCTTGCATGCACACATTTAGAAATCCATATCAAGTTGCCTCAAATCATTAGCTTCTCATATTAAAGTTAATTAACTTTCTCCATCATACAGAAGTTGACATAAAGCTAAAACGGCATTTGGAAAAATTCCACAATTTTACATTTAGGTATAAAACCGATTTTCTTGCATGTACACATTTAGAAATCCACACCGAATTGCCGTAAATCATTAGCTTCACATATTAAAGTTAATTAACTTTCTTCATCTTACAGAAGTTGGCATAAAACCAAAACGACAGTGAATTTGGAAGATTTCCACAATTTTACATTTAGGTATAAAACCGATTTTCTTGCATATACACATTTAGAAATCCATATCAAGTTGCTTCAAATCATTAGCTTAACATATTAAAGCTAATTAACCTTCTTCATCTTACAGAAGTTGGCATAAAGCCATAATGGCAGTGCATTTGGAAAAAAATCCATAATTTTACATTTAGGTATAAAACCGATTTTCTTGCATGTACACATTTAGAAATCCATATAAAGTTGCTTCAAATCATTAACTTAACATATTAAAGTTAATTAACCTTCTTCATCTTACAGAAGTTGACATAAAACCAAAACGGCAGTGCATTTGGAAAAATTCCACAATTTTACATTTAGGTATAAAACCGATTTTCTTGCATATACACATTTAGAAATCCATATCAAGTTGCTTTAAATCAATAGCGTCACATATTAAAGTTAATTAACCTTCTTCATCTTACTGAAGTTGGCATTAAACCAAAACGGCAGTGCATTTGGAAAAATTCCACAATTTTACATTTAGGTATAAAACCGATTTTCTTCCATATACACATTTAGAAATCTATGTCGAGTTGCTTCAAATCATTAGCTTCACATATTAAAGGTAATTAACCTTCTTCATCTTACTGAAGTTTGCATAAAGCCAAAACGGCAGGGCATTTGGAAAAAGTTTACAATTTTACAATTAGGTATAAAACCGATTTTCTCGCATGTACACATTTAAAATCCATATCAAGTTTCTCTAAATCATTAGCTTCACATGTTAAAGTTAATTAACTTTCTTCATCTTACTAAAGTTGGCATAAAGCCAAAACGGCAGTGCATTTGGAAAAATTCCACAATTTTTCATTTAGGTATAAAACCGACTTTCTTGCATGTACACATTTAGAAATCCATATCAAGTTGCCTCAAATCATTAGCTTTACATATTAAAGTTAATTAACTTTCTTCATCTTACAGAAGTTGGCATAAAGCCAAAACGGCAGTGCATTTGGAAAAATTCCACAATTTTACATTTAGGTAAAAAACCGTTTTTCCTGCTTTTAAACAATTAGCAACCCATATCCAGTTGATTCAAATCATTAACTTCACATATTAAAGTTAATTAGCCTTTCCCATCATACAGAAGTTGACATAAAGCCAAAACGGCAGGCATTTGGAAAAATTCCAGAATTTTACATTTAGGTATAAAACCGATTTTCTTGCATGTAGATATTTAGAAATCCATATCGAGTTACTTCATATCATTATCTTCACATATTAAAGTTAATTATTCTTCTTCAACTTAATGAAGTTGGCATAAAGCCATAACGGCAGTGCATTTGGAAAAATTCCACAATTTTACATTTAGGTATAAAACCGACTTTCTTGCATGTACACATTTAGAAATCCATATCAAGTTGCTTCAAATAATAAGCTTAACATATTAAAGTTAATTAACCTTCGTCATCTTACAGAAGTTGGCATAAAGCCAAAACGGCAGTGCATTTGGAAAAATTACACAATTTTACATTTAGGTATAAAACCGATTTTCTTGCACGTACATATTTAGAAATCCATATCAAGTTGCCTCAAATCATTAGCTTAACATATTAAAGTTAATTAACCCTCACCATCTTACTCAAGTGGACATAAGACCATAACGGCAGTACATTTGGAAAAATTCCATAATTTTAAATTTAGGTATAAAACCGACTTTCTTGCATGTACACATTATGAAATCCATATCAAGTTGCTTAAATCATTAGCTTCACATATTAAAGTTAACTAACCTTCTTCATCTTACTAAAGTTGACATAAAGCTATAACGGCAGTGCATTTGGAAAAAATTCCACAATTTTACATTTAGGTATAAAACCGATTTTCTTGCATGTACACATTTGAAATCCATATCAATTGCTTCAAATCATTAACTTTGCAAATTAAAGTTAGTTAACCTTCTTCAACTTACTGAAGATGGCATAAAGCCAAAACGGCAGTGCATTTGAAAAAACTTCTATAATTTTCCATTTAGGTATAAAACCAATTTCCTTGCATATACACATTTAGAAATCCATGTCAAGTTGTTTCAAATCATAAGCTTCACATATTAAAGTTAATTAACCTTCTTCATCTTACTAAAGTTGGCATAAAGCCAAAACGGCAGTGCATTTGGAAAATTCCAGAATTTCACATTTAGGTATAAAACCGATTTTTTTCTTGCCTCAAGTCATTAGCATAGAACCAAAACGGCAGTGCATTTGAAAAAATTCATTTTACATTTAGGTACAAAACCGACTTTCTTGCATGTACACATTTAGAAATCCATATCGAAGTTGCTGAAAATCATTAGCTTCACATATTAAAGTTAAGTAATCTTCTTCATCTTACTGATGTTGGCAGAAAGCCAAAACGGCAGTGCATTTGGAAAAGTTCCAGAATTTTACATTTAGGTACACATAGAACCGATTTTGTTGCATATACACATTTAGAAATCCATTTCAAGTTGCTTCAAATCATTAATTTTACATATTAAAGTTAATTAACCCTCATCCTCTTACCCAAGTTGACATAAGACCATAACCAAACATGCATTTGGAAAATTCCACAGTTTTACATTTAGGTATAAAACCGATTTTCGTGCATTTAAACATTTAGCAATCCGTATCGAGTTGATTCAGATCATTAACGTCACATAATTCAAGTTAATTAACCTTCGTCATCTTACAGAAGTTGGCATAAAGCCAAACGGCAGTGCATTTAGAAAAATTCCACGATGTTATATTTAGGTATTAAATCGAATTTTTTATATATACTCATTGGGAAACGGTCAAAACTCTAAAATTAAATTTCTGAAGTCAAAATTCCGGAATCAAAATTCTGGGTCGACAAAATTCTGGAAATCGGAATTCCGCAATTCCTTCGCTTTTTTTTTGCTGCATTTCAAAATTCTAGTTTTTCATAATTCCGGAATTTACGTTTTCCAGAATTAATTCTGGAAGCTTTTTCCCCAAAATTTGAGCCAAATCGTGTGTTTTATATAAATTAGCTTATACAAACATAATAATATAACATAAACAAAACATAAACTCCAAAATAACTCCAAAATAATTCCAAAATCAAACATGTTTATCGGAAAGGCAAAAAACAACATTATTAACAAATAAAGATCAAATAGATACTACATTAATGTCATGTTTGAAGCAATACGCCTTAAATACGCTAAGTGACTTAAATCTAATCTTTTTTTCATTACTCTTGTAATTTGTTGGTTTTTTTCCATGAACTTTCTGTTTATTTTTTTTCGCCGTTTTTTAATTTTTGTACTTGTGTTTCAGCATAAATAAGCTCCCTTTGTAAGTCAGATATCAATTTGTACAGCATCGCACGACTTTTTCCAACTATGACTTTAAGGCGGCGATGTCAAGCTTCCACACTGTTTTGCGTTCTTGGAAAAACTTTCGATCTAGGGTCATCGAACACGAACCAAAATTGTGTTAAATATTTAGGCTGTGACTTTTTACCAAACACATAATTTTTTTCAAAGCATTTTGAAAGTTTTTGCAAATCGCTATCGTCAAATGAATTACGCAAACTTGTGTAATACTCTGCGATTTCGCTATGAGGAACCAGTGCTAAGCTTTTAAGCATTCTTACTTGGATTGAAAACTGCTTGCTGCTGCCATATTTGCGGCTTAGTCTGAAAATATTTAATAATCATTTTATCTTAAATGTAGGAAGTTGCGGTTATGCAATAAATTTACCCTTCTTTTTAAACATTTCGCCAAATAATTTTCCTGAAGTGGAAGAGGCAACCACTCTGCCGTGCAAATGGGAAACACTTCCTTCCTGCAGAAATAATAGCCATTTCGAAATCACTAATTATAAGCGTCGGATTCAGTTGGATACCATAGTTCAATGCGACATTCTCCAACTAAACATATGATTACAGAATATCAAAATTCTGTGATAACTTTTGTTATCAACACGCATTTTAATCATTAATTAGAAATTTTTTGCCACTCAGAATTTTTTTGCCATTCAGAATTTTGCAATTTAGAATTAAAGCAGAATTTTGACCCCAACCCATACTCATTTAGCTATCTATGTCGAGTTGTTTGTAATCATTAGTTTCACATATTAAAGTTAATTAACCTTCTTCATCTTACTGAAGTTAGCATAAAACCAAAACGACAGTGCATTTGGAAAAATTCCACAATTTTACATTTAGGTATAAAACCGATTTTCTCGCATGTATACATGTAGAAATCCATATCCAGTTTCCTCAAATTATTAGCTTACATTTTAAAAA
>NW_026090522.1:0-11734 GCF_024586455.1 Bactrocera neohumeralis
CTTCAAATCAATAACATCAAATATTTTAGTTAATTAGCCTTCTTTATTTTACTGAAGTTGACATAAAGCCAAGACGGCAGTGCATTTGGAAGAATTCGACCACCTTATATTCAGGTATAAAGTCGATTTTCTTGCATATACACATTTAGCAGTCGATATTGAGTTGCTTCAAATCATTAACATCAAATATTTAAGTTAATTAGCCTTCTTCATTTTACTGAAGTTGACATAAAGCCAAGACGGCAGCGCATTTGGATGAATTCGACCACCTTATATTCAGATATAAAGTCGATTTTCTTGTGTATTCACATCTAGCAGTCGATATTGAGTTGCCTTCCTTCTTCATTTTACTGAAGTTGACATAAAGCCATGACGGCAGTGCATTTGGAAGAATTCGACCACCTTATATTCAGGTATAAAGTCGAGTTTCTAGTATATACACATTTAGCAGTCGATATTGAGTTGCTTTAAATCATTAATATAAAATATTAAAGTTAATTAGCCTTCTTCATCTTACTGAAGTTGACATAAAGCCATAACGGCAGTGCATTTGGAAGAATTCGACAATCAGGTATAAAGTCGATTTTCTTGTATATACACATTTAGCAGTCGATATTGAGTTGCTTCAAATCATTTTAACATCAAATATTTAAGTTAATACACATAGCCTTTGCTTCAAATCATTAACATCAAATTCATTAACTTTCATCTGAAGTTGACATAAAGCCATAACGGCAGTGCATTTGGAAGAATTCGACAATCTTATATTCAGGTATAAAGTCGATTTTCTTGTATATACACATTTTAGTTAATTAGTCGATATTGAGTTGCTGAAATCATGACATCAAATATTTAAGTTATTTAAGAATTCTTCATCTTATATTGACAGGTATAAAGCCATTTTCTTGTATATTTATATTTAGCAGTCGATATTGAGTTGCTTTAAATCATTAACATCAAATATTTAAGTTAATTAGCCTTCTTCATCTTGCTGAAGTTGACATAAAGCCATAACGGCAATGCTTTTGGAAGAATTCATATTCAGGTATAAAGTCGATTTTCTTGTATATACACATTTAGCAGTCGATATTGAGTTGTTTTAAGTCATTAACATCAAATATTTAAGTTAATTAACCTTCTTCATCTTATCGAAGGTAACATAAAGCCATAACGGCAGTGCATTTGGAAGAATTCGACATTATATTCAGGTATAAAGTCGATTTTCTTGTATATACACATTTAGCAGTCGGTGCTGAGATTGTTTCAAATCATTAACATCAAATATTTAAGTTAATTAGCCTTCTTCATCTTTACTGAAGTTGACATAAAGCCATGACGGCAGTGCATTTGGAAGAATTCGACACCTTATATTCAGGTATAAAGTCGATTTTCTTGTATATACACATTTAGCAGTCGATATTGAGTTGCTTCAAATCATTAACATCAAATATTTAAGTTAATTAGCCTTCTTCATCTTATGAAGTTGACATAAAGCCGTAACGGCAGAGCATTTCGAAGAATTCGACAATCCTATATTCAGGTATAAAGTCGATATTGCATTGCCTTAAATCATTAATTGAACATATTTAAGTTTATTAACTTTCTTTATTTTACTGAAGTTGACATAAAGCCATGACGGCAGTGCATTTGGAAGAATTCGACCACCTTATATTCAGGTATAAAGTCGATTTTCTTGTATATACACATTTAGCAGTCGATATTGAGTTGCTTCAAATCATTAACATCAAATATTTAAGTTAATTAGCCTTCTTCATCTTACTGAAGTTGACATAAAGCCATAACGGCAGTGCATTTGGAAGAATTCGACAATCCTATATATTCAGGTATAAAGTCGATTTTCTTGTATATACATATTTAGCAGTCGATATTGAGTTGCTTCAAATCATTAACATCAAATATTTAAGTTAATTAGCCTTCTTCATTTTACTGAAGTAAAGCCATAACGGCAGTGCATTTGGAAGAATTCGACCACCTTATATTCAGGTATAAAGTCGATTTTCTTGTATATACACATTTAGCAGTCGATATTGAGTTGCTTCAAATCATTAACATCAAATATTTAAGTTAATTAGCCTTCTTCATTTTACTGAAGTTGACATAAAGCCATGACGGCAGTGCATTTGGAAGAATTCGCCAATCTTATATTCAGGTATAAAGTCGATTTTCTTGTATATACACATTTAGCAGTCGATATTGAGTTGCTTCAAATCATTAACATCAAATATTTAAGTTAATTAGCCTCTTCATTTTACTGAAGTTGACATAAAGCCATGACGGCAGTGCATTTGGAAGAATTCGACCACCTTATATTCAGGTATAAAGTCGATTTTCTTGTATATACACATTTAGCAGTCGATATTGAGTTGCTTCAAATCAATAACATCAAATATTTTAGTTAATTAGCCTTCTTTATTTTACTGAAGTTGACATAAAGCCAAGACGGCAGTGCATTTGGAAGAATTCGACCACCTTATATTCAGGTATAAAGTCGATGTTCTCGTATATACACATTTAGCAGTCGATATTGAGTTGCCTTTAATCATTAACATCAAATATTTAAGTTAATTAGCCTTCTTCATTTTACTGAAGTTGACATAAAGCCATGACGGCAGTGCATTTGGAAGAATTCGACCACCTTATATTCAGGTATAAAGTCGATTTTCTTGCATATACACATTTAGCAGTCGAGACTGATTTGCTTCAAATCATTAACATCAAATATTTAAGTTAATTAGCCTTCTTCATTTTACTGAAGTTGACATAAAGCCATGACGGCAGTGCATTTGGAAGAATGCGACAAACTTATATTCAGGTATAAAGTCGATTTTCTTGTATATACACATTTAGCAGTCGATATTGAGTTGCTTCAAATCATTAACATCAAATATTTAAGTTAATTAGCCTTCTTCATTTTACTGAAGTTGACATAAAGCCATGACGGCAGTGCATTTGGAAGAATTCGACCACCTTATATTCAGGTATAAAGTCGATTTTCTTGTATATACACATTTAGCAGTCGATATTGAGTTGCTTCAAATCATTAACATCAAATATTTAAGTTAATTAGCCTTCTTCATTTTACTGAAGTTGACATAAAGCCATGACGGCAGTGCATTTGGAAGAATTCGACCACCTTATATTCAGGTATAAAGTCGATTTTCTTGTATATACACATTTAGCAGTCGATATTGAGTTGCTTCAAATCATTAACATCAAATATTTAAGTTAATTAGCCTTCTTCATTTTACTGAAGTTGACATAAAGCCAAGACGGCAGTGCATTTGGAAGAATTCGACCACCTTATATTCAGGTATAAAGTCGATTTTCTTGTATATACACATCTAGCAGTCGATATTGAGTTGCTTCAAATCATTAACATCAAATATTTAAGTTAATTAGCCTTCTTCATTTTACTGAAGTTGACATAAAGCCATGACGGCAGTGCATTTGGAAGAATTCGACCACCTTATATTCAGGTATAAAGTCGATTTGCTTGTATGTACACATTTAGCAGTCGATATTGAGTTGCTTCAAATCATTAACATCAAATATTTAAGTTAATTAGCCTTCTTCATTTTACTGAAGTTGACATAAAGCCATGACGGCAGTGCATTTGGAAGAATTCGACCACCTTATATTCAGGTATAAAGTCGATTTTCTTGTATATACACATTTAGCAGTCGATATTGAGTTGCTTCAAATCATTAACATCAAATATTTAAGTTAATTAGCCTTCTTCATCTTGCTGAAGTTGACATAAAGCCATAACGGCAGTGCATTTGGAAGAATTCGACCACCTTATATTCAGGTATAAAGTCGATTTTCTTGTATATACACATTAGCAGTCGATATTGAGTTGCTTCAAATCATTAACATCAAATATTTAAGTTAATTAGCCTTCTTCATTTTACTGAAGTGGACATAAAGCCATGACGACAGTGCATTTGGAAGAATTCGACCACCTTATATTCAGGTATAAAGTCGATTTTCTTGTATATACACATTTAGCAGTCGAGATTGAGTTGCTTCAAATCATTAACATCAAATATTTAAGTTAATTAGCCTTCTTCATTTTACTGAAGTTGACATAAAGCCATGACGGCAGTGCATTTGGAAGAATTCGACCACCTTATATTCAGGTATAAAGTCGATTTTCTTGTATATACACATTTAGCAGTCGATATTGAGTTGCTTCAAATCATTAACATCAAATATTTAAGTTAATTAACCTTCTTCATTTTACTGAAGTTGACATAAAGCCATGACGGCAGTGCATTTGGAAGAATTCGACCACCTTATATTCAGGTATAAAGTCGATTTTCTTGTATATACACATTTAGCAGTCGATATTGAGTTGCTTCAAATCATTAGCATCAAATATTTAAGTTAAGTAGCCTTCTTCATTTTACTGAAGTTGACATAAAGCCATGACGGCAGTGCATTTGGAAGAATTCGACCACCTTATATTCAGGTATAAAGTCGATTTTCTTGTATATACACATTTAGCAGTCGATATTGAGTTGCTTCAAATCAATAACATCAAATATTTTAGTTAATTAGCCTTCTTTATTTTACTGAAGTTGACATAAAGCCAAGACGGCAGTGCATTTGGAAGAATTCGACCACCTTATATTCAGGTATAAAGTCGATTTTCTGGTATATAATTAGCCTTCTTCATTTTACTGAAGTTGACATAAAGCCAAGACGGCAGCGCATTTGAATGAATTCGACCACCTTATATTCAGATATAAAGTCGATTTTCTTGTATATACACATTTAGCTTTCTTCATTTTACTGAAGTTAACATAAAAGCCATGACGGCAGTGCATTTGGAAGTATTCGACCACCTTATATTCAGGTATAAAGTCGATTTTCTTGTATATACACATTTAGCAGTCGATATTGAGTTGCTTCAAATCATTAATATCAAATATTTAAGTTAATTAACCTTCTTCATCTTGCTGAAGTTGACATAAAGCCATAACGGCAGTGCATTTGGAAGAATTCGACAATATTCAGGTATAAAGTAGATTTTCTTGTATATACATATTTAGCAATAGATATTGAATTTCTTCAAATCATTAACATCAAATATTTAAGTTAATTAGCCTTCTTCATTTTACTGAAGTTGACATAAAGCCATAACGGCAGTGCATTTGGAAGAATTCGACCATCTTATATTCAGGTATAAAGTCGATTTTCTTGCATATACACATTTAGCAGTTGATATTGAGTTGCTTAAAATCATTAACATCAAATATTTAAGTTAATTAACCTTCTTCATTTTACTGAAGTTGACATAAAGCCATAACGGCAGTGCATTTGGAAGAATTCGACAATCTTATATTCAGGTATAAAGTCGATTTTCTTGTATATACACATTTAGCAGTCGATATTGAGTTGCTTCAAATCATTAACATCAAATATTTAAGTTAATTAACCTTCTTCATCTTGCTGAAGTTGACATAAAGCCATAACGGCAGTGCATTTGGAAGAATTCGACAATCCTATATATATGTATAGAGTCGATTTTCTTGTATATACATATTTAGCAATCGATATTGAATTTCTTCAAATCATTTCTTCACTTATTTAAGTTAATTAACCTTCTTCATCTTACTAAAGTTGACATAAAGCCATAATGGCAGTGCATTTGGAAGAATTCGATAAATTTATATTCAGGTGTAAAGTAGATTTTCTTGTATATACATATTTAGCAGTCGATATTGAGTTGCTTCAAATCATTAACATCAAATATTTAAGTTAATTAGCCTTCTTCATCTTGCTGAAGTTGACATAAAGCCATAACGGCAGTGCATTTGGAAGAATTCGACAATCTTATATTCAGGTATAAAGTCGATTTTCTTGTATATACACATTTAGCAGTCGATATTGAGTTGCTTTAAATCATTAATTTCAAATATTTAAGTTAATTAACCTTCTTCATCTTACTGAAGTTGACATAAAGCCATAACGGCAGTGCATTTGGAAGAATTCGACAATCTTATATTCAGGTATAAAGTCGATTTTCTTGTATATACACATTTAGCAGTCGATATTGAGTTGCTTCAAATCATTAACATCAAATATTTAAGTTAATTAGCCTTCTTCATCTTATCGAAGGTAACATAAAGCCATAACGGCAGTGCATTTGGAAGAATTCGACCATCTTATATTCAGGTATAAAGTCGATTTTCTTGTATATACACATCTAACAGTCGATTTTGAGTTGCTTCAAATCATTAACATCAAATATTTAAGTTAATTAGCCTTCTTCATCTTGCTGAAGTTGACATAAAGCCATAACGGCAGTGCATTTGGAAGAATTCTACAACCTTATATTTAGATATAAAGTCGATTTTCTTGTATATACATATTTAGCAATAGATATTGAATTTCTTCAAATCATTAACATCAAATATTTAAGTTAATTAGCCTTCTTCATCTTGCTGAAGTTGACATAAAGCCATAACGGCAGTGCATTTGGAAGAATTCGACAATCTTATATTCAGGTATAAAGTCGATTTTCTTGTATATACACATTTAGCAGTCGATATTGAGTTGCTTCAAATCATTAACATCAAATATTTAAGTTAATTAGCCTTCTTCATCTTGCTGAAGTTGACATAAAGCCATAACGGCTGTGCAATTGGAAGAATTCGACAATCAGGTATAAAGTCGATTTTCTCTTATATACATATTTAGCAATAGATATTGAATTTCTTCAAATCATTAACATCAAATATTTAAGTTAATTAGCCTTCTTCATCTTACTGAAGTTGACATAAAGCCATAACGGCAGTGCATTTGGAAGAATTCGACAATCTTATATTCAGGTATAAAGTCGATTTTCTTGTATATACACATTTAGCAGTCGATATTGAGTTGCTTCAAATCATTAACATCAAATATTTAAGTTAATTAGCCTTCTTCATCTTACTGAAGTTGACATAAAGCCATAACGGCAGTGCATTTGGAAGAATTCGACAATCTTATATTCAGGTATAAAGTCGATTTTCTTGTATATACACATTTAGCAGTCGATATTGAGTTGCTTCAAATCATTAACATCAAATATTTAAGTTAATTAGCCTTCTTCATCTTACTGAAGTTGACATAAAGCCATAACGGCAGTGCATTTGGAAGAATTCGACAATCTTATATTCAGGTATAAAGTCGATTTTCTTGTATATACACATTTAGCAGTCGATATTGAGTTGCTTCAAATCATTAACATCAAATATTTAAGTTAATTAGCCTTCTTCATCTTACTCAAATATTTAAGATAAAGCCAAGACGGCAGTGCATTTGGACTTATATTCAGGTATAAACTCGATTTTCTATATACACATTTAGCAGTCGATATTGAGTTGCATCAAATCATTAACATCAAATATTTAAGTTAATTAACCTTCTTCATTTTACTGAAGTTGACATAAAGCCCTGACGGCAGTGCATTTGGAAGAATTCGACAATCTTATATTCAGGTATAAAGTCGATTTTCTTGTATATACACATTTAGCAGTCGATATTGAGTTGCTTCAAATCATTAACATCAAATATTTAAGATAATTAGCCTTCTTCATCTTGCTGAAGTTGACAGAAAGCCATGACGGTAGTGCATTTGGAAGAATTCGACAATCCTATATTCAGGTATAAAGTCGATTTTCTTGTATATACACATTAAGCAGTCGATATTGAGTTGCCTTAAATCATTACTTTAACATCTTTAAGTTAATTTACCTTCTTCATCTTACTAAAGTTGACATAAAGCCATACGGCAGTGCATTTGGAAGAATTCGACAATCTTATATTCAGGTATAAAGTGGATTTTCTTGTATATACACATTTACCAGTCGATATTGAGTTGTTTCAAATCATTAACATCAAATATTTAAGGTAATTAACCTTCTTCATCTTGCTGAAGTTCACATAAAGCCATAACGGCAGTGCATTTGGAAGAATTCGACAATCAGGTATAAATTGGATTTTCTTGTATATACACATTAAGCAGTCGATATTGAGTTGTTTCAAATCATTAACATCAAATATTTAAGATAATTAACCTTCTTCATCTTGCTGAAGTTGACATAAAGCCATAACGGCAGTGCATTTGGAAGAATTCGACAATCTTATATTCAGGTATAAAGTCGATTTTCTTGTATATACACATTTAGCAGTCAATATTGAGGTGCTTTAAATCATTAATATCAAATATTTAAGTTAATTAACCTTCTTCATCTTGCTGAAGTTGACATAAAGCCATAACGGCAGTGCATTCGGAAGAATTAGACAATCAGGTATAAAGTAGATTTTCTTGTATATACATATTTAGCAATAGATATTGAATTTCTTCAAATCATTAACATCAAATATTTAAGTTAATTAGCCTTCTTCATCTTGCTGAAGTTACATAAAGCCATAACGGCAGTGCATTTGGAAGAATTCGACAATCTTATATTCAGGTATAAAGTCGATTTTCTTGTATATACACATTTAGCAGTCGATATTGAGTTGCTTCAAATCATTAACATCAAATATTTAAGTTAATTAACCTTCTTCATCTTGCTGAAGTTGACATAAAGCCATAACGGCAGTGCATTTGGAAGAACTAGACAATCTTATATTCAGGTATAAAGAAGATTTTCTTGTATATACATATTTAGCAATAGATATTGAATTTCTTCAAATCATTAACATCAAATATTTAAGTTAATTAGCCTTCTTCATCTTGCTGAAGTTGACATAAAGCCATAACGGCAGTGCATTTGGAAGAATTCGACAATCTTATATTCAGGTATAAAGTCGATTTTCTTGTATATACACATTTAGCAGTCGATATTGAGTTGCTTCAAATCATTAACATCAAATATTTAAGTTAATTAACCTTCTTCATCTTGCTGAAGTTGACATAAAGCCATAACGGCTGTGCATTTGGAAGAATTCGACAATCTTATATTCAGGTATAAAATGGGTTTTCTTGTATATACACATTTAGCAATAGATATTGAATTTCTTCAAATCATTAACATCAAATATTTAAGGTAATTAACCTTCTTCATCTTACTAAAGTTGACATAAAGCCATAACGGCAGTGCATTTGGAAGAATTCGACAATCTTATATTCAGGTATAAAGTCGATTTTCTTGTATATACACATTTAGCAGTCGATATTGAGTTGCTTTCATTAACATCAAATATTTAGTTAATTAGCCTTCTTCATCTTGCTGAAGTTGCCATAAAACCATAACGGCAGTGCATTTGGAAGAATTCTACAATCTTATATTCAGGTATAAAGTGGATTTTCTTGTATATACACATTTAGCAGTCGATATTGAGTTGTTTCAAATCATTAACATCAAATATTTAAGTTAATTAACCTTCTTCATCTTGCTGAAGTTGACATAAAGCCATAACGGCAGTGCATTTGGAAGAATTCGACAATCTTACACCCAGGTATAAAACCGCTTTTCTTGTATATACACATTAAGTAGTCGATATTGAGTTGCTTCCAATCATTAACATCAAATATTTAAGTTAATTAGCCTTCTTCATCTTACTAAAGTTGACATAAAGCCATAATGGCAGTGCATTTGGAAGAATTCGATAAATTTATATTCAGGTATAAAGTAGATTTTCTTGTATATACACATTTAGCAGTCGATATTGAGTTGCTTCAAATCATTAACATCAAATATTTAAGTTAATTAGCCTTCTTCATCATGCTGAAGTTGACATAAAGCCATAACGGTTGTGCATTTGGAAGCATTCCACAATCTTATATTTAGATATAAGCTTGATTTTCTTGTATAAACACATTTAGCAGTCGATATTGAGTTTTTTTAAATCATTAATTTAACATATTTAAGTTAATTAACCTTCCTCATCTTACTAAAGTTGACATAAAGCCATAACGGCAGTGCATTTGGAAGAATTCGACAATCTTATATTCAGGTATAAAGTCGATTTTCTTGTATATACACATTTAGTAGTCGATATTGAGTTGCCCTAAATTACTAATTTAACATATTTAAGTTAATTAACCTTCTTCATCTTACTAAAGTTGACATAAAGCCATAATGGCAGTGCATTTGGAAGAATTCGACAATCTTATATTCAGGTGTAAAGTCGATTTTCTTGTATATACACACTTAGCAGTCGATATTGGGTTGCTTCAAATCATTAGCATCAAATATTTAAGTTAATTAGCCTTCTTCATCTTATGAAGTTGACATAAAGCCATAACGGCAGTGCGTTTGGAAGAATTCGACAATCTTATATTCAGGTATAAAGTCGATTTTCTTGTATATACACATTTAGCAGTCGATATTGAGTTGTTTCAAATCATTAACATCAAATATTTAAGTAATTAACCTTCTTCATCTGCTGAAGTTGACATAAAGCCATAACGGCAGTGCATTTGGAAGAATTCGACAATCTTATATTCAGGTATAAAGTCGATTTTCTTGTATATACACATTAAGTAGTCGATATTGAGTTGCTTTAAATTATTAATTTAACATATTTAAGTTAATTTACCTTCTTCATCTTACTAAAGTTGACATAAAGCCATAATGGCAGTGCATTTGGAAGAATTCGACAATCTTATATTCAGGTAAGTAGATTTTCTTGTATATACACATTTAGTAGTCGATATTGAGTTGCTTCAAATCATTAACATCAAATATATAAGTTAATTAGCCTTCTTCATCTTGCTGAAGTTGACATAAAGCCATAACGGCAGTGCATTTGGAAGAATTCGACAATCTTGTATTCAGGTATAAAGTAGATTTTCTTGTATATACATATTTAGCAGTCGATATTGAGTTGCTTCAAATCATTAACATCAAATATTTAAGTTAATTAGCCTTCTTCATCTTGCTAAAGTTGACATAAAGCGATAACGGCAGTGCATTTGGGAGAATTCGACAATCTTATATTCAGGTAAAAAGTAGATTTTCTTGTATATACACATTTAGCAGTCGATATTGATTTGCTTCAAATCATTAACATCAAATATTTAAGTTAATTAACCTTCTTCATTTTACTGAAGTTGACATAAGGCCATGACGGCAGTGCAGTTGGATGAATTCGACCACCTTATATTCAGGTATAAAGTCGTTTTTCTTGTATATACACATTTAGCAGTCGATATTGAGTTGCTTAAATCATTAACATCAAATATTTAAGTTAATTAGCCCTTCTTCATTTTGCTGAAGTTGACATAAAGCCATGACGGCAGTGCATTTGGAAGAATTCGACAATGTTATGCTCAGGTATAAAGTCGATTTTCTTGTATATACACATTTAGCAGTCGATATTGAGTTGCTTCAAATCATTAACATCAAATATTTAAGTTAATTAGCCTTCTTCATCTTGCTAAAGTTGACATAAAGCGATAACGGCAGTGCATTTGGAAGAATTCCACCTTCTTATATTTAATTATAAAGTCGATTTTCTTCTATATACACATTTAGCAGTCGATATTGAGTTGCTTCAAATCATTAATATCAAATATTTAAGATAATTAACCTTCTTCGTCTTGCTGAAGTGGGCATAAAGCCATAACTGCAGTGCATTTGGAAGAATTCGACCACCTTATATTCAAGTATAAAGTCGATTTTCTTGTATATACACATTTAGCAGTCGATATTGAGTTGCTTAAATCATTAACATCAAATATTTAAGTTAATTAGCCCTTCTTCATTTTGCT
>NW_026090523.1:0-15888 GCF_024586455.1 Bactrocera neohumeralis
AAAATTCACCTACGGGGAACCCGTGAGATGCAGATCAAAAATTTTTTAAATTTATTTTATGGGCAATCAAGAGGGAGCTGATACACGTTGTGGTCATAATCCAACCGTCAAGCGAATCATTGTCCAACAACTGCAAACATTTCTTCAAGAGAATAATGAATTAGTGAAGATGTTCAAAATGGCACTGGATCGGATGCCATCAGACAGCCATAATATTGTAATAAGAGCCGACAAAACACCTGCTGGAGAGCATGCAAAGAGGTTTAATTCACCGACAATAGATGAAGTGGCCATTGTCGTTGTTGGAGAGAATTTGCAATCAAGAGATATTGTACTTCATCGCCGGAACAATGAATTGAAACGTGTATATGAAACGCATAGAGCTTATGATGCTTACAATACCCGATTAATTTTCTGGCAGGAGAAGATGGGTACCATTTCAATATCAAAATGGTTAATCCAACAACAGGTAGTTAGATTATACAAAATAAAATATTTTATATGTTCAATATATAAATGTATTTTTTTATCATATGTACTTCCAGGTGCTGATACACAAAAAGTCAGTGCTATGAATTATTATGCATACAGACTCATGATCCGTGAAGGTGAAGTAAATCTCATTTTGATGTGTCAACGGCTCTTTCATCAGTATGCAGTGGACATGTACGTCAAAATTGAGACTGAAAGATTGACATACATCCGTCTTAACCAACAGCAGCTTCGATCTGAAGAGTACATTCATCTTCGCGATGCAATCAATGCTGACGGCAATGTAAATAATGGTAGGAAGAATGACAATTTTACCGACCACTTACATCGGAAGCCCGCGCCACATGCACGAGTACGCTCAAGATGCGATGTCTTATGTTCGAAAGTATGGCAGTTCGGACCTATTTATTACATTCACCTGTAACCCACAATGGATTGAAATAAAAAAAGAACTGCTACACAACCAAACACCACTTGATAGCATAGATGGACACTTGCAGTACCAGTAAAAATGCAGTTTTTTACCGATAATGAAATTAAATTTTCATTACCAGTACAGTTTTACTGATTACTGAAAAAATTAGCGGTAAAAAATATTTTTACTGGTTACTGAAAATAATTTGCAGTAAACTATTTTTACTGGTTACTGAAAATAATTTGCAGTAAAAATAATTTTTTTACTGGTTAAGGTTGGTACGCAGCTCTTAAGCAATTGCTCAAGAAAAAAAAATGGAAAACGGTCAAAATTCTAAAATTAAATTGTTAGGAAATTCCGGGAATCAAAATTCTGGAAATCGAAGATCCGCAAATCCTTCGCTTTTTTTGGCTGCATTTCAAAATTCTGGTTTTTCATAATTCCGGAATTTACGTTTTCCAGAATTAATTCTGGAAATTTTTTCCCCAAAATTTGAGCCAAATCGTGTATCTTATATAAATTTGCTTATACATACATAATAATATAACATAAACAAAACATAACCTCCAAAATGATACCAAAATTCAAACATGTTTATCGGAAAGACAAAAAACAACATTATTAACAAATAAAGATCAAATAGATACTACATTAATGGATCATAACATGTTCACAGCCATCGAATTGTGACAATACGCACGGGACATTTGTTTTTAATTCGTTCAGAACAAGTCCAGTTAAATGTTTTCTTATTTTTTCGTTCCAAATACATAGAAGAAGTAGCCGTCGACGTTTAACATGTCTTTTCCTTTATTGGACTTCACCACAGTTATATTTTCCATCATTTCATAAAAATATTTAGCACGTTTTTATTAATGAAATTGCAGTAACACATTGCTTAGTCAGTACATATATGTATGTATATGTAGGTACATAGTAAACTAAATCATTATGGTAGTACAAAAAAGTAAATGAACAACAACAAACAAAGAAATAACAATAACAAATACAATCATGCAATTGTAAAAAAATAATTACTAGGCAATAAAACATATGATTACAGAATTTTGCCAATGCGCTGATAAAAAAAAGTGCGCACTTTTTGTTATCAACATGCATTTTTAATCACTAATTACAGAATTTTGCCATTCAGAATTTTGCAATTCAGAATTTTGCAATTTCGAATTTCGTTATCCAGAATTTTGAATTCCAGAATATTGACTTCCATAACTTTGATTGCCGGTGTTCCGACTTCCGGAATTATGAATGCAGAATTTGCAAAAAAACAGAATTTTGACCCCAACCCAAAAAAAATACATTATTTCTCAAGAACTTTGACAGCTGGTTACGCATTGTGAATGATCTACATTAGAAGAACAAGAGAAAGTAAACAAAGAAAACAAGCATTGTGCGTAATATGTATGGGTGTATGTGTATGGCAACATAAATATTTTCATTGAGATTTAAGAAATGTTGATGTTCTAACAGTTTTGAGCGGACGTCTGTAGCACTGACTTGTCGAAGGTTTAAAGGAACTCATTCCTTTGACTCGTGGACGAAAATGATATGCGACATAAATAAGCAATATAAATTACCCGTGGAAAAAATTGTTTATACGATTACTGACAATGGAAAGTAAGTGAAGTATATCGCGTATATGTATTTAATCTAAATCAATATATTCAATTATTGATTCTCATTATCGAGGGGGACGTATAAATGAATGTGACAGTGATGACGGATTCCGACTCTGATTCCGATTCAAATGACTCGATAATTGCTTTAGGGTCCTCAATTTCGATCTGTAACTCCACGTCTGTCAAAACATTCTCCCAAAAGCAATACACTCTAAATCTTTTGGCTTCAACCGATTTTAACAAAATTGAATTCATCAAGTCAGGATATTAAAGATATTCGTAAAGATCTTTCCAAAGGTAAAAATTATTTGATTAACTGAACACTTTTTACATTTACATATTTTCTATAACTTTGTAGATGCAATCAGCTTTGTAATAAATGCAATAGACCAAAATCTGCAGAAGTAGTTAATGAAGTTATAAACGCGAATTTAATAACTCCATGCATAACAAGTCGGAACTCTCTTTATGATTCCGTTATGAAGTTGCTGCAACACAAAACCAATTTAGCAGAATTGTGTTACCGTTTAAAAATTCCTACCATTCTCAGCGAAGAAGTTGAGTACTTAGAGGAGTACGCAAAGCTTATGAGACCAATTGCAGAAGCGATCGACTTCCTTCAGGGCGAAAAGACCATGTATTTTGGTTACTTTATCCCCATTTTAATGACTTTGAGAATAAAACTACGTCGTTTGGAGCCTGCAAGGTTTAAGTATTTATCCGAAATAAGCGAAAAATGCAAATAGCTTTTGCTTAAAAAATTTGAAAAGCACTTCCTGATTCAGTCTGACGCTTGGGACGCTGTTATTGCCGCTATTTCTGTCCCTGAAATTAAATTGCGCTTTTAAAAGCCCTTTAGAAACAGCAACGACGCAAACAGAAGAAGAAGTAAAAAAAATGTTCAACACTTATGTGGTGAAGTATGGAAAGATAGCAGATGACACAACACGTGTTCCGGCTCAAACTACTCAAAAAACCTTCCTTGATTTCGGGGACGCAAGTCCTGCTAAAATTTTTTATGCATATATTCACTTAAATAGATATAAGCATACAGAGTGGTTCCACTGACTCGTGCAATTATCTTCAGGAAACGCTATTATACCTGGTGAAACGAGACGCCACAACAAGTTGTTTAAATAAACATCAGGCTATTAAAAACGTTGTTCTAAAATATAATACCCCATTACCGTCATCTGCACCTGTAGAACGGTTGTTTTCTTTCGCTGGTATTGTTAACCGGTCTAGAAGGCAAAAACTCAGTGATGCAAATTTCGAAATGCTTGTTTTAAGAAAAGCTAATGGTGGATAACAAGTTGAAATAAATGTTTCAATGAAAACAAAAATATTCGAATTTTCTTTAATTATTCGTTGGCCTAGTGGTTGGCTTTTGATTTTTAACTACCAGAACTATTTTCAGTAAACAGTAAATAATTTGCCTGTTTTGAAATCAAATGATATTATCAGTATTTTTACTGCAATTTCTTTCAGTAACTGTAAAAAAATTTTTTTGCAAATTTTTCCAGTAACTAGTAAAAATTATTTTTACTGCAAATTATTTCAGTAACCAGTAAAAAAATATTTTTTAATGCAAATTATTTTCAGTAACCAGTAAAATTTTTCCAATCAGTAAAACTTTTAATGCTAATTTAATTTCACTATCAGTAAAGTGTTACTGTAATGCAGTAAATATGTAACTGCCCATCTATGCTTGACAGGTATGACATCACAGCCAGAGTTTACAAGCAAAAATTAAAATATTTAATGAATTTCATTACAAAGCAACGTGTATGGCCAAGTACGTTGTTGGATGTATCTGTTGAGTGGCAAAAGCGTGGTTTGCCACATGCTCATATATTAGTCTGGTTGGTTGACAAAATAAGGCCAGAAGAAATTGATTCCATTATTTCAGCCGAAATTCCTGATGAAACGGTTGACCCAAAATTGCATACGATAGTAACTAAACACATGATACATGGACCTTGTGGAATTTTCAACAACAGCTCACCCTGTATGATCGACGGCAAGTGCTCCAAACGGTACCCGAGAAACTTGCTTGCTGAAACCATCTCGGGAATCGATGGTTACCCATTGTATCGTCGGCGATCAGTTGAGGACGGTGGACGATCTGTAGATGTCAAGATAAAAGGACAAGATTTTCATGTAGACAATCGTTGGATTGTGCCGTTCTCGCCCATATTGTCCAAAACTTTTGAAGCTCACATCAACGTGGAATTTTGTAACTCTGTGAAATCCATAAAGTACATATGTAAATATGTTAATAAAGGTAGCGACATGGCCATGTTCGCAGTAACAAACACAAATGATGAAGTGTCTCACTATCAGATGGGTCGCTATGTAAGCGGCAATGAGGCTATTTGGCGCATATTTTCGTTTGCAACCATGAAAGACATCCCACTGTATTGCAGTTGGCCGTTCATTTAGAAAATGAACAACGAGTGTATTTCAACCCAAACAACGCTGTGGATAGAGCGGCATGTCCACCGGTGACCAAATTGACAGGTTTCTTCTCAACTTGTGCAACTGATCAATTCGCTCGCACTTTGCTGTATGCTGATATGCCGCGCTACTACACATGTAACGCATCATCAAAATCTTTTCAGCGTCGTAAACAAGGAACACCACTTGAAGGATATGAAAATGTATTTCACAGATGCTAAAGGCCGTATATACAGTACATCCTAATGATGAATGTTATTATCTTAGATTGTTATTACAGAATGTTCCTGGTCCGACATCTTTTCAACAATTGCGAACAGTTGATCGACATCTGTGTGCGACTTACCGTGAGGCGTGTCAATTATTACGGTTGCTTGAAAACGATTCGCATTGGGATGATACGTGATATCTTCATCGCCGCATCAAAATCGCACACTGTTTGCGATTATAATCCGAATGATTTGTGGATGAAATATAGGGATGACATGTCTGAGGATGTGTTGCATAGCGTGCGTTGTGAAACATTGATCATAATAGAAGTTATGTGTTTGTTGATGGCAAATAAAGTATTGTCGTGTTTGGGCCTGACAGCACCCAATCGTGCTATGCAAGATGCATTAAACCATGAGTTGCAAAGAGAACTCCAGTACGATACTCAAGCTATGACCGAAGCAGTTCGCACAATAGTTCCGCAATTGAACGAAGAACAAAGGATTGCGTACGATCGTTTAACACAAGCTGTGAACAGTGGGTCTGGGGGAACTACTTTCTTGATTCTCCTGAGGGTACTGGGAAAACGTTCCTAATTTCATTGCTATTGTAGCAAAGATCCGATCGCAAAATAGAGCACTTAGCGTTGGCTTCATCTGGAATAGCAGCAACTTTATTAGAAGGCGGACGAACTGCACATTCAGCCTTAAAATTACCATTAAACATGCATATCAACGAAACGCCAGTTTTCAACATTGCCAAAAATAGCGCGATGGCGAAGACTCTCCAAGTATGCAAATTGATAATTTGGGACGAATGCACAATGGCCCACAAGAGGTCGTTGGAGGCACTAGATAGGACGTTGAATGATTTACATGATAACCAAAACATTTTTGGTTGAGCTAGTGATATTGTTGTCAGGTGATTTTCTTCAGACTCTTCCAGTAATTCCTCGATCGACTGTTGCTGACGAAATAAACGCATGTCTAAAATCATCAAATTTGTGGCGGCACGTAAAGACATTACAATTAACTACTAACATGTGAGTGTTTTTGCAACAAGATCACACTGCGACTGTGTTTTCGAAGCAGTTGCTGGATATTGGCAATGGTAAGGTCGCAGTTGACAGCTCGACCGGATTAATGACTTTTCCCACAGATTTCTGTCACTTCACAGAATCGAAAAAGGAGCTATTCAGCGTGTTTTCCCGGACATTAAACAACAATATAATAACCACGATTGGCTATGAACGAGCAATATTGGCAGCAAAAACAAAGATGTCGATGATCTCAATGCTACCATTCAGAATTTCCTTCCAGGGAGTTGTTTATACAAATCAGTTGACACGGCCACAAACCAGTATGACGTAGTCAACTATCTGGACTACCACCATATATAATTTGAAATTAAAAGTAGGGGTCAGTTGTTATCATGGAACAAATGAAAGATTGGTTGTGAAGAAACTCGAATAACATCATCGAAGCTAAAATAATCAAAGGAAAATACAAAGGAGAGGATGTCTTAATCCCACGAATACCTATGATTCCAACGGACTTGCCGTTTGATTTAAGAGAGGCTGAAATTTCCCGTATTCATAAGCCGATGACCATAAATAAATGTACAAACAGTTCAGTTGCAAGTTTGCGGAATAAACTTAGAGTTTCCCTGTTTCGCACATGGACAATTATACGCTGCGTGTTCGCGTGTCGGAAAACAAACATCGCACCGCAAAAAAAAAAACTAAAAATATTGTCTACCAGAAAGCACTATATTAATTAACTGTATATGATCATAACTGTGTTGTATTTAATTTAAGCAAAGATTTGTTTATCATGTTCACAGTCCAGAAACGAGCACATCCAAGAAAATTTTAAATTTTTGTATATGAAGTGTATAAATATAAATAAATGACTTAATATGTATATAAAATGCATTTGATCCTTAATGTCAACGTGTATTAGTAACTCTTTTATTTCCATCAACTTGGCTCCATCTACTTGGGAACCACTTGGCTCGCCAGGACATGATAATATGGTGGAAGTACTAGGCGACTCGGACAAATCTGATTCGATCAGAACATTATCAATGTTGAGCTGCTGGCTGTCTTCAATAACATTAATTTCTACCAGAACATTCTTGATGTTGGGCTTTGGATGTCTTCAATCAACTTGAATGTCCTTATATGTCTTCGGCCGATAAATTTAATTCACAGAATGTCTCCTCATATGATGAAATGGCATTGTAGAAACGTGTTTTGGTTTAGATAGTAGCTTTTGCTTTAATATATTTTTGTACT
This sequence comes from Bactrocera neohumeralis, assembly GCF_024586455.1. NCBI lineage: Eukaryota > Metazoa > Arthropoda > Insecta > Diptera > Tephritidae > Bactrocera > Bactrocera neohumeralis. The sequence goes on from NW_026090523.1 coordinate 7,508, forward strand.
TTTGCCCTGTTCACGCGTATTATTGTTCATTCTTACCGCGGTACAAAATTTGAAGGTAACAGCGATTATGTTGTAGCATTCGTCGCATCTTAATAATAATTTAATGCAAGCTGGACAGTTATTATTTTTTTCTGCCGTTCCATCCACTTTTACAAAACGGACAATGCATTTAGGGAGTTGAGGATATATAGTTTCACTATTACTATATTATAGTTGTTTTGAATTTATTTTCTCGATGACAGATGTAGTTGTTCTTCTTTCTAACCATGGCCATCGTCAAAAAAAACGATGATGGTTTGATAGTTATAGTGTAAATATTTGTCAGTATTCACTCAAAAAATTGTCTATGGCAAAATGTCACTTGAAATATTAACGTCTCTTTGCTGTGCATCTATTCTATAATTCTTTAATATTCCTAAAAATCTAAAAGCAGCAAATTTCAATAAAATTAAAAAAGTATTGTGTCGTGTGTTTTTTGACTACTAAATATGCCTCAATAATTAGGCGGGTGTGCGAAGTTCGCCAGGTCAGCTAATATACTATATATAAATGACCAGGATGACGAGAAAGCTGAAATTCGATTCACTGTTGTGTGCCCGTCCGTCCATGCAATCTGTAACTTGAGTAAAAATTAAGATATCTCGATGAAAACTTGGTATGAGGCTTCATAGTAAAAAAATCGAGTTAGGGTAGATTGGCGTAATCGAACCAATGCCCGCCAAAAACCTATAAAGTGCCTTAACTCAGCAGTAAATGAAGATATATATATGTATGTAATTTTGAACAAAGTATCGCCATAGCAAAGGACACCCTATGAGCAAAATATTTTGAAGAGGCGCCCTACCAGTTTACTCTACATATGTATCTCCCTAAATTGTTAATGTTATAACAACCAATTCCAAATACAATGTTACGAACTTCTACTGACAGGATGTGTGGTCAGAATGGATGAAATCGGAGGGATAACCCCGCCTACTCCATATAACGGTACTGTCGAAAAACTACTAAAAGCGCGATAAATCAAAACTTAAATATGGTGTGAGAGCTTTATAGGAGATTGTGTGGAAATTTAGTACGTTGCATTCATCTTACATTCCTATGTCATATTGTGAAAATGGACGAAACCGACAACAACCACGCCTAATTCCCCCAATATTAATTCGACTTGATTCTTTTACCTAAAACTTTGCAGGAATAATATCTTTAGTGTGTGCCACTTTATGACCAAAAAATTGTTTAAATCCAATAAAAGCTTTTCAAGCCCCCTAGGTATTTAGACCCACTAACTATAGTTGACTTTTGCTTGAAAATGTCGGTATACAAGGTGCGTTCCAAAATAGACAAGAAAAAAAGTACAGAAAAAATAGTTTTTTTCGGCAAAATCAATTTATTTTATTCAAAATAGTCTCCTTCTTCTTCAATACAGCTTTTGCACTTTCAAAAGCATGTCGAACGAGTGTTCGACCGGTATGGCCGCCAGTATGCTGGTGCAAGCCTTTTGAATGGCCTCTACGTCTGCATAACGTTTTCCTTTCATCGGCAAATGCATTTTTCCGAAAAGGCAGAATTCGCACGGTGCCATATCAGGTGAATTCGAACGTTCGATTCTGAGCAATTTTTGGTCGTCAGTTATCATATAAACTTGTTTCATCCGGAGTCAAAACGTTTCGGTAAAGAAGTTTTACCAATTTTAAAACAAAGTTTAATGTTGGCACTTTGTTCAAAGCTCACTTTCGTATCGATAACACAAACATACTGACACTTAAAACTTTTACAATAACTTCACTTCAATATTGCTGAACAATCGATAAAGATAGTAGATTCTAACGCTGCAGTCGACATGTAGATGGCGCCACCAGGAGCGCTAGATTCAAAAAGTCCTGTTACTTTTGAATGCACCTTGTATATGTGATATATGTAACTGAAATTAAGGGATAATCCTTTTCTTATACTGGTATGTCTGTATGTTAATATTGTTGACATATGACTAATACTTACTTAATATAAAGATTTTCGAACTTCAGGGTGACTTTATTTTTACTTTATATCGTAATATGTGAGAAATCCCAATAAAAATAACATAGCGTGTTTTATTAATAATTTGCGAATAAAATAGATAAATTTGGTGAAAACTTAGCGCTCTATACTAACTAATATCAGGATTTTCTCAAACATCCTGACTTTACTCTATATGATTGGTTTACACCTTAAACCTGGGAAATACGGGTTTTGATTCGTGCAAATTGCAAAGGTAACCGAACCTAGCCCTTCTTATTTTTAATTTATAATTTTGCCAGCACCTGAAGGAGTTCCACTGAATTTTGATTCTCGGGAACAAGAGTATAAATATTCGGTTACACCTAAACTAAGTCCTTCGCATGCGATTTGCCAATATTGGTGTTATATTGATTCTAAGCATTCGTTAAATAATAAATAGTTAAAGTAAAACTGAGTGAGTCTCTTTTATTTAAAAAAATTTTGTTAGAAATAAACTGATAATAAGCAAGCGAGCTATTTTATTAGTTCGTATTCGTTATATTCTTTGATATATCTTAAGTATAGGTGTATAAGTATTCTTGGCTATTATAATTAAGAGAATTAACAAAATTTTAAACCAAATTATATTCAATATTTTCTTAATTAAAATCTTTACACGTAATATAAAAAAAGTTTTCTTATAATATATCTTTTAAATGAATCAATAGTATTACATATTTTAATAAATGATTGTGATTCCCGTACATATGTATTTTCACCAATTGGAGACGATGAGGCAATGACTCCATCAACCAGTGGATCGAAATTCTAGGGAAATGAGGTTTAGGCCAATTTTATTCCAATTGCGCGCTAAACCATATATTTTTTAAAAATACTACTCCATTTAGTTTCATTACATCGTCACATTTTGATCAATTTTAACGGTTTAAAGTCAGATGGAAAATACGGAAATCATTATATGGGCTGTTTTGAGGTGAGAAAGGACAGAATGATCGCTTTTATTTTGATAATTTGATTGCCCAGGTATACTTGATTTTTTTTAAATACACATACAATTCACACACTGGCCAGCTTATTCTTTAAAAGGTCTATTAGAAAAACGAAAATCAATAAATCTGGTATATGGGAGTTGGCCGTAGCATCCACTCGATTTTATATATTTTTGCCAATGCCTCATACTATTAACATGCCGCATACTAATAAATTACTCTGAGGGTTGCATCAAAGTACTTTACATGCAATCACCATTTGCATGGAGTAAAGTCAGCCCGATGCTCGAAAATGCTGATATTAGTTACATGGCGGCTAAGTCAAGTTTTATTCATTTTAAGACACACTGTTATGAGTACATAAAAAAAGAATAAAAAGATAACTCACATATGGGCGAATTACCCGGCATTTGGTATATGGGAGCTAAAAAGGAAGTACCCGATTCAACCCATTTTTGACAATCAGATATACTGTTATCAGGAAAGTATTATCCTTAAATTTCAATTACCTATCTCCCACATTGACCTATATTTGCGGTAAAAGTCGCCTTTATTCACCTAAAAGTAAGAGGTGCCACCCATCGTCTAATTATTACATCGGCTTTTATAAGGCCCTCTCAAACCATCTCTGGTGTAAAATTGGATGTCTCTGTGGAATTATTTATTTATTTATAGTAATTTTAAAAGGTCTTAACAGTACCGTTTTATGGTGCCTCGATTGGTATGAGTTACGACTTTGTTGCACTGGCACTTTTGTAGAGTAAAAAATTATGAGAAATATGCGTCTAAAGTCAAAGCGATGCCATAAAATACCTCTGATCTGTAGGAATTTAAAGATAAAAAAATCACGATTGTAGTGTATTTTCTATAGAAATTTTTTACATGCCTTGGTTCAGTTTTTAATGTTAATATTAAGGGCTAAAATTTTCAGGAAATTTTTAGGGTATTTCAAGGAATTTTCGTGACGGGATTGAATTGTACTCAGGCACTTACAGGTTAGCTTCTCTTTGTTTAAATTAAATTCGAGTACAGTTTTTCAGTTTTCCGATTTCATATTATTTTACAATTTAAAACGTACAAATTTTATTTGTTAATGAAAATGATTATTACAAAAACGAAACGATTAACAATTGATTTTTTGAAAAAAGATACTTTGATGATAATTTAAGTCGCCACAAGCGTCACATAGTTTTTATAAAAAATTAAAAAGGTTTAACAGTTAATTTTGAAAAAATACGCTCACAAAAATACAATACGATGATAAATCAATTCGTCCAATGCGTACGGCTACGCGTTCTCTCGTCAAGTCGTCATCTATCATTGGCATTTTTTGGTTAGGAGTTTGTTGTTCGAAAAAGGATTTCCGAGCTGCTCAAACCCCACAACTCGGCCATCCTGCATTATTTCCGACATCGAATACGCCGTCGTCTTCGTTATGAAGATTTGACCATGGTTTTATAAATTCTGCACAAGTCGACGTTCGATTCGGCTGCGCCAACTTTTTTAACATTATAGGTATTATTAGCTTTGACTCTAGTAATTTGATATGAACCCAAATATTTTAATTTGAGACCGCCACCAAACTGCGTTCTCTTCGCGGCGACTAAATCGTTTACTGCATATTGGTTAGCTACTTTGCGTCTAAGGTTCTATGTCTTTTTGTTTTTCAGTTTGCATCTTTAATATTTGTTCTTTTGCATGTTGTCGTATTTCGTCTCTTCCTTCTTGGAGTTGTGACCTTACTTCTTCTTCGATGAGTTGTTTGATTTTAAGTTGTCAGTTATGCATTTAACGCCGTTAATAAATAGAAAGGTGTCGTGTCGATGCGTGTTACTATTTGTTCGACTCTGTCTATTTGTACCACTTTCGGATCATTCTTGCTTATTTCGTTAAAACATTTAATAATCGTGTTTAGTCGCTCTATTTAACCATTGGCACGCGGCAAGCCGGTCATTATTTTAACATGTTTAATGTTCTCGTATTGACAATAACGCCGAAAACCGTCAGACGTGAAAGCTGCTCCATGGTCTGTGACTGTATGGATTGGATTTACGAACGTTGTACTTTATATTCCCAAATGGCTGATAGCTTCGTGTGATGAAGTCGTCTTTGTTGGGTATAACCAAGCGAATTCCGTGAACGAATCAATTACGGCGAATATATGTTTATAAAGTTTATTGGTTGAATCTAGTGGACCATGAAAATCTACGTGATGCGTGTAAAGAGGATTTGCCCCTTTAGAACGGATGCAATTCACCTCTTTTTTACTCAACTTTCTATTTGATACAATACATGCTACACAATTGTCGATATGCATTTTTATTTTCACTTCAATCCTGGAATAAAAATTCTTGACAAATCAAATCTTTCGTTTTAATCGCAAAAGTGCCCCTTTTCATTAGCGCGTCGAATTTACCTCTCTTACATGCTCTTTGGTACTACGAATAATTCAATATCGTTAACCACCTTTTTTCAAAACAGTCGTTGTACCTTTTTTTTCTCTTTAGAATTTACTTTATCGTATTCAGTTCTTCATCGTGTTCTTGTGCACGTCGCACAGTGATCAAATACAAAGAGTCATTGTAGATCTCTGAAATTTTACTGGAGTTATTTTTGAGACAATTCAGTTTAAAAAAATTAAGAAAATTCGCCCACTTTTACGCCCACCTGCCATACAGTCGAAATTTGTAAAATGCCGTATTGTCCGTAATACTTTAGGTATAACTTTCAATTTTGGTACACTTGGAATGTTTATGGTTACAAACCAGGAACCTGCACGATTAAGGTAGGCATCGTACGATTAAGGTACTAAGTAACACTTCTGACGATTACCACGATGCGAAGGTAACATTGCGCATCGGCATCGCGGCATCGTGGCATCGTACCCGATTACTATCTGGTATCGTCAATGGCAAATGGAAAGAGAAGTATATTACGCTACATAAAAGAAAATTCTTGTGATTTTTCTTTCGTATTTACCTTATATTGGAAAAAAATTAATAAATTCTCTTCATTTAAACATAATGTGTTTTCAATAAAACATAACATAACACAACATAAATTAATTCAATAAATAAAAATAAATTAAATATATCTCGTTATATTTGATCAAAATTAGCAACGAATTAAAAATAAAATATTTAATATGAACTTAATTTTTTTGTTGTGAATGCAAAATAAAATGACGTCCAGATTTCCCCCTTTCAAATTTGTTCTTCTTTCTTCTAATATGCGGTTTGCCAAACTAAAACATCTTTCGCTTGCTGCACTAGGCAACTGGAATACATAAAATTTGTCGTGCCAGTCGCCATCAATGTAAACTCATCTTCATGACGCGCACAATACTAATTGCGTAACATGTTAGTAATCGGCGCGATGCAACGATGCCGGTATCCACGATACCGATGCCCCGATGCCAGTACCGTTACGTAGCGTATTACTCGCCGCATCGGCATCGCCTTTAACGTACTGCTTTTAATTACTCGGCAGGTCTCTGTTAAACATTATTTGAAATAAAAATTGTTTTAGCCACACTTTTTAATACCCCCATACTACACTACCTCAACATAAAAATTTACCATATTTTCTAAAATATGTTAAATATAACCTTTAAATTCTATTACTGCAATTTATATCATTTCAAATGTTTTCATGCAAGTACAATAACACGCCCACTAATACGCTACTCCCATTGAAATGCAATAAAAAACATGTTTTTTTCATTCAATCCAATAATTTTAACATCATCATGGTATTCCTATTTTTTTCAATTTGTTTCTCATTCTAAATGAATTAATATAAGGATCTGATGATATTTTGCAATTACGAGAATGGAATAGCCTACACTTTCTATACTCCTTATTCTAGAATTGCTTCTTGCGCTTCCCGGATAACATTTCTGTATCAAAAAAAAGTTTATATTAAATAAAAGTTAAAAATAACTTTTACTTTCTATCGAGACGTTCATGGTACGGTCAACGATAAATGTGCTCTTCAATTTCTTGTAATATACGTGAAATCCCGGCTGGAGAAATTCGTAAGCAGATTCACCGGAGGACCTTAACATCGTTGGCACCACGCGGTATATCAATTTTCTCGAAATTTCTACAAAAATAGGTAAAAACATAAGTGATTTATTATATAACTTTTGAAAATTTAAAACAGTAACAAAATAATTTAAACACTCAATTAATTTTCGCGCAAAATTCTCCTCGAACATCTTGAAGTGGGTATCAGCTGTTTCTGTCGCACCGAAAACCAGCTGTCTACGCAGAGTTGTAGGTGGCCAGGGACACTACATTATCTGCACGTGCAGTCGGTTAAGCTGTTGGTAAGGCAGTTTCTTTTACTTAACGTAGCCACGATTCAATAAGATCGTGATGGACACACAAACTCCGCCTCCCGGTGGGGGTACATAATGTAACCAAATAGGTATGTTGCTTGAACGCATTAAAAAAACAGAAGCGTTGAATAATGAATTGAAAAACGTAAATGCGGCATTAAAACTTCAAAATGAAGACTTGAAGAAATCGCTAGCCAAGTATGCAAATGAAACGTCTTCTTCTCCATCAAAATCAACCTTTGCAGCCGAAACAGACGAAGAAGAGCTTGAAAAAGAAACAAATTGGCTATTAAAAAAGAAAAAAAGTAGGGAAAGTAAGAAACGCAAAGCAGATTCTTCACCGGATGTAACATTGAAGTCTCCGATTACAGATGGAACAGCAGAAGATAAAACAGATACAAAAGTAAGCCATCGCCCTCCCCCAATTATAATATCGGAAAATTTTAACCAACCCTTGATGCGTTCCTTGATTAACGCAGATGTAAAAAAAAACCTTACTCACTCAAGCTCACTGGTTAAAGTTCATAAATGAATCTTCGAATGGTTCAAAACTGCAGAATACTTACAAAGGAAATTAAACGACTCGAAAATTCCTTGGTACTCATTGTGAACAAACAAATCGCGTGATATACATATTAAAAGACCTTCATCACTCATGAGCCTGAAAGTATTATCACGGACCTTCAAAAGCAAGGGTTTAAAGTTAGGAAAGTCTTAAACAAGCTTCAATATAAAACAAAAACCCGTTAAATATGTTTATATTTTTGAACCTACAGAGAACATTAAGAAAATTTACGAAATCAAACATATTCTAAATTCTGTCGTTAAACTCGAGCCCATCAATCCATCGAAATTTGTGCCGCAGTGTAAATCCTGTCAGGGCGTTCGGTCCACTAGAAACTATTGTTGTAAGCCACCGTGGTGTGTAAGTGCGCCGGAAATCATTCAACATAAGCTGTCAAAACCTGCCGAACTACCGAAAATCTGTAACTGTGTCAAATCACCCTGCGAACTATGGGGATGTGAAGTGGCAAAAAACCAAAAAAAAAAAG
>NW_026090524.1:0-16046 GCF_024586455.1 Bactrocera neohumeralis
GAATTCTAGAATTTTCGATGTTACGGAATTAAAGTACACTTTTATATTACGTATGGTTTGCTTTATTCACAATAAAATTCATATAAACGTATCACTTAGATTTAGATTAGCCAAAAGTCACCAAATTAGCACTGAGGGTCGAAAATAACTTAAGGGGGTATTCTGGTCAAGACGCATGAATTTTAGGCATTTTTTTAACTAAGATAAAAAAAATGAAAAAAATTCGTGGAGATACGGGCCGGTGGAGTGGGTGCTTCAAAAAAAACGGTGTGTCCTGGTTAATGTGATTTCAACCCTTGTAGAGATCTAAAACACAAAAAACAAGAAGATTCTTCATTAGCAAGGATGTCGTTATCGGGTTGACCATTTTCAAACAAAAAAAAAACATAACAAAATGACGTCGGCTTGAAAAAAAAATTTTTTTGACCCGATCTTTTCAACCTTTTCGAATTTTTTAAAAATACTTCAAATCAAAATTTTTGAAATCCAATGCAAACACGATAGAGCTTTGTATAAAGAAGATATACACCAAATTTCAAAGGAATCGGTTCAGTAGAACTTGAGATATCATGTCAACCACCTCAAAAAAAGTCTAAACTTTCAAAATATTTTTTTCAAAATCCTAGAACAGAATACCCCCTAAACTCTACGGAGTGGCTCATATATCAGCACGGAGCGTTTTACTACGCCCGGCGTTACAATTTAGAATGTTAATCACAAAATTCGCTTAAACGGGAAAACTGAATAATATGGCACTTTAGAGATACACACAAGAATATCTCTAGCTCAATAAAATGAGTACTACACTGCTCCGCGTTACAATCAGGAATGACCATCATACTAATCTCGCTATGATGGACGCTAAGCCTTACCGTCCACAACTTCTAATCCACAATTGGCATCCACTATTTGACATTGCCACTTATCTGTTAATTATGATGAATTATAAAATTCGGATATCAATTCGAATTCCACATATGTACATATATGCGGTATAAATTTAGTTTATATGAACTGAATACGCTCACTTGGGTTTCGTAGGGTATAACATAGAATGTGTGTATATGCCCTTTTTCTTGCCAATTCCTCTTTTCTTCTTCCAGCTGCCTAGCTTCTTGTGCGTATTTTTGTTTGTATGTATGTTTATGTTTTTAAATTCGCGCCCGTATGTTTGTTGTATTTATAATATTTTTATATTGGTGATTTCGCCCCCGGTTTGTGTGTTTTCCTTTTGTTTTTTTGGAACTGTTTGCTTGTTGAACTTTGTTTTGTTTCTCTCCACTCTGTTCACATTTTTGTCACCTCACTGATATATTGTACACACATATGTACAGTTGTGTTAAAAATGATAGGAGTGCATCACAATATAAAATACAAAGTTATGTTTTTCAACAAAAGCAAGAATTTTATTAATTTATTTTTTATCCACGAATTGTTCATTTTATGCAGTCTTTCTATGCACTTTTAAAATTTTAGTAATACATAGAAATGAAAAAATGCTCCATAATTCCCTTGTATTTGATGATGATCTACGGTTAATATCTGCCCATAAATTTTTTATGGGATTAAGGTCAGGCGACTGAGTAGGCCACGACATAACCTCAACTTTATTTACCCGAAACCATTCCTGTGCAGATTTACTTGTATGTTTTAGGTCGTTATCTTGCTGAAACAACCACTTTAATTGCATATTCCATTCAACGTATGGTACCATAACTTGTTTCAATATGTCCACATACACATACTGATCCGTGGTTTCGTTTATCAGTTGGATTGGTCCCACGCCATTGAACGAGAAACTTCCCCAAACTATCACCATTTTTCACCATGTTTGACGGTCTGTGAGTGTATTGTGGATTATATTCCGGATATACGGCCCAGACCCTGTGCCATCAAATAAAACTATCCATGTCCACAAAATATTTATCGATTTTCCGGTTGCCAGTTGCCAGTTGGACATCAATTTTTTGCGGACTAAATAAATTATATTCCACGACGCTTTGGGATTTTTTTTAGACCGCTGGAGTATGCGTCGATCGATTACTTTAGTAGTTTTGCGTTTTCGACCACGTGTTTCGGCTTTATTTTTGTAGGACAGGGAATTTGATATCATTTGAACAGAGCACCCGAGTATTTCTTTAATTTCTTTATAAGTTTTCTCATTTTTTTTTAAGATTTTTAATCATTTCACTCTTTTTGTCGCTGCGATGTTTTCCTCTGCCCATTAATTAAAATAAATGACTTATTCTTTAAAAAATCTCATCGTTTTTATTTTTTTGTACTTACTTTTAAGTTTTTTACAGATTTTGTTTAAATAAAAATATATTATACCACTTGGTAGCTCACACTCCTATTTTTATGAACAGCGCAATTCAGGGACCGACACAGATTTGAGCTCATATCATTGGAAATAATGTAAACAGCTGAAGTTTATGCTTTGTGTTTTACTCGCGGAATACCGTTAGAAATATTTCATGAAAAACGCTTGACGTTCATGGTCTGATGATAAATGATGATGATAAATTTTTGGGTTAAATATTTTTCTTATATATGTAAGTACATATGGTTTTGTTTTTTTGTGTCACTACACTTTGTTTTGTTTGGGTCACTGCATTATATTCCCTTGATTGATTTTGTTTGTTTTATATATATTTTTTTTTGTTCGCCACTGCACCTCTACCGCACTGCCCTGGATATTGTTTTATTTCACCATCGTTATCGCACTTCGTTTGGTTTTTGCCACTAAATTTATTTATTACCGTTATTATGTTAATTTATGTTGATTATTATTGTTTTTAATTGGACTGTGATAAACCGAAAGTGCCTTTCGTTAAGGCTCGAAGGTCATGAATTTGATAAAAAATGAATTTTGTTTGTATTTTCACAATCTCATCAACAGAATTATAATTTATATTATGAAAAATGTTACACAATTTAATTTTAATAAAAATAAGTGTCGACAAACAGGGCGGCGAGAATCCTGCTCCGACTTGCTGTAGCTGGCGATCGAGTTCTCGTGGATGGAGGTCGAAAGGTATAATCGCGGTAGTGTAGCGAGATGTTGAAGCGGCGCAGTATCTAATCGAATGTCTTGTCGACGAATGTTGATGTGCGCAGTGTGTCGTACGAATGTAAAACAAAAGCAGCGATGATCCAATCCTTTTGTTAGTGATTAGATAGTTGTCATCTGCTGTGGTGAAATCCAATTTGTCCCCAGATGTGGTGTATTAGGACATGTTGTTTTCAGATGTTGAGCGTGGTGTTCTTCTCAGGGGAGTTGAGTTGTGCTAGGGTAGCCAGTTTTTCCAAGATAGAGTGGGGGAAGCTTAACTCATTTAAACAACGCATTTTATTAATCGCCTCTTTTTCTTTCAGGACACTCACAAAGGAAGTTATCTAATGGACCGACTGTGCCAACGGTTGGAGATAAAGGAAAAGGATTATTTTGGGCTGCGTTTTGTGGATAATACCAAACAAAGAGTATGCCGAAAAGATTAAGCTGACAAAATAATTAAAAAAAATTATTCACTTTGCAGCAATGGTTGGATTTAGGAAAACTTATAATAAAGCAATGTAAAGGTGAATACTTTTTTAAAACACATATCTATGCTATCTTAATACATTATAAATATCTACATTATACCTATGATAACTTTATACTTTTATTTCAGATATACATCATTTAATATTCTCATTTCGAGTAAAATTTTATCCAGCGGATCCGTTTCATTTAAGTTTAAATGTAAGGGTTTTGTTGTATAAACAATTGAAGCGTGATCTTAACCATGGACGTATTTATTGTTCTAGTAATGAGATAGTAACTTTGGGAGCTCTAATTGTACAAGGTACAATCATTCAATTAGTTGTGTGTAAATGCATAGTTTATTTTGTAATTTTGCAGAACAATTTTCAGACTACGATGAAAATATACACACTGGTGACTACTTATCAAACCTCCGGCTATCTGCTCGACAAACAGATGCAATTGAAAAAAAAATTATTAAGAAGCACAGAGAACGAACACCTGGTCAAGATCCCATCATTGTAATAAATGAGTTCTTAAGAATAACTCGCAATTTGGAAACATATGGTACAGAACCTCATTATGTAAAAGATCATCAGGGTGTCCAAATGTATATTGGAATAAATTTTTCTGGAATAAGCGCATTTATTTCTGGAAAACGTACTCAACATTTCTTGTGGAACGATATACGAAAATTAAATTTTGAAGGAAAAATGTTTATAGCGCATATAGGCTATATGGACACAAGTAGAGAAATTGTAAGTATATTTAAATTTTATGTAATATAATATAAATTAATAGTTAACACTTAAAATTAAAAAAAAAAAAAGTTCTAATGTCTAACGTATTACTTTCGCATGAACAACTTTGTGCTCCACAATCGTCATGCGAATATTTTTATATTCTTGCACCATGTAGAAATTAATAGCTTGGTTCACCTAACAGTTGTTTGTATCACTTAACACTAATGGAGATATGTAGATACATATAGGAATATACATATATATACATATTAGGGTGATTCAAAAAAAAATTTTTTTCGTTTGGTACTCGGAAAAATAGGTTCCTAGACACCTCTAAGAAAGCCTCTCCAAGCATGAGTTCTTAATTGTAACGGGAAGGTCCTTCTACATACAGTTTACTATTTTTTCTTATTATTAGATAAAAAAAATTTATACCTCGCTTCAAACTACTTGAAAAAAATATCTTGTTCCTTATATTTTGTAGGAAATTGAATTCTCTACAAAAAAGGTCTCAAATGATTTTTTTGTAAACCCAACCGTTTAAAAGATATTAACAGTTAAAGTTTGATTATTTTTGGGAAAACTTTTTATTTCTTATGAATTTTATAACTCAATGAAAAAAAAAATATTATGAATGACGAAACGTCTTGTCTGCCCTTCTTGACTACCTCAGTACTACTATTCTCTACTATGCTCGACCATATACATAGTTCGAATATTGTTCGAGTGTTGTTCGAATTAAGTATATGTACGTAGTTTTTGGTCAGAGGTGCATCAGAGGTGCCACGACGGCTACGTGTGGATTTTTGACCCACAGGTTCCACTCCCACAATCGGCCGTCCTGCACCGTCATTAGCCCCAAATGAAGCGTTCCACCCCTTCATATTATATATTCTGCTACAGTAACAGTATTTAGTGACCCTCTTTTCTGAAACTTGAATAATTGTTCTGACCCACTCATCAGACTTTTGAACCACCCTTAAGCGATACGCGACCGAATCTTCTATAAACATACATGCAACTCGACTCAAGGCGCCAACATGTCGCAGTCTTGAATTTTTTCTATGTTCTATGATATAGTCAAAGTCCTGTAAGTACATAGCCCAACTCGTAATGGTACGTCACGATTCTTAATGGTCATTGTAAAGGCATTACAATCTATTACAATCCGGAATTTCTGACCTAACACATACACATGCCATTTCTTTAATGCTTGGATAATCGCTAACAACTCACGTTCATAGGAGTTGCATTTTTCCTCCGCTGGAGTAGTTTTCGTACTCATAAACTGTACGGAATGAAATTGTTGATCTTCGGAGTTTTTCTGAAGTAGCACGGCACCGTAGCCATACATAGAAGCATCAGTGTGTACATATATCCGTCTGTGCATTTGGATTATAAATTTGCAACACCGGAGCTAATTTTAACTGTTGAAACGCTAACTGCTGCTGCTCGTTTAGGGAACGTTACTACCGTTCCCTATGACATATCCTAAAAATCGATTTTCTTTTTCAAGAAAGAACACTTTTTCCATTTAATCTGTAGTCCGTATTTTGCAGCTCTTGCTAACATAGTTCTTAATTTCTTAATTCCTTCCTCAATGGTCTGCCCGGGGATGATAATGTAATCCATATAGATGACTAAAATACCTCGTTGTATCAAATCTCGGAATATTGATGAAATGTATTGACAAAATATAGTTGGTGAATTAGAAAGTCCAAAAGGGACGAAGTTAAACTCATATTGCCCTCCGTATGTTAGAAACGATGTGTATCGTTTTGAACATTCATCCACGGGAACATGAAAAAATCCATTGGCAAGCTCTAGAGTAGTGAACAAACTAGCCCTTTGTAACTTTTCCAACATATCATCGATTAGTACCATTGGAAAGTTATCGCGTATTATTTTTTCGTTTATTTTTCTAAAGTCACAGCAAAGCCTTTTCGTACAATCTTTTTTTGATACCAAAACAACTGGAGAAGAATACTCAGAGTTGCTTTGTCGAATTATATCTTCACTCAACAAATTATGTTATGTTAATATTTTCTTATGATCAGCGGCTGAAACACGTGGTGTTTGGTAAACAGGAATATCATCTGTTACTAGAATCTTCATGTGCATAGGTGATTGTGCCTACTTTACTGGTTTAAAAACATGAACCATATTTAAGACTTTATCCGCATATTCGCTTCTTAAATGGCCCAAATCAAGATCTGAATTTGTATGTTTTTCTTTAAGGGCTACGCAAAGTGCAGCAAATTCTGTTAGAGTCAAAGTACTGCCATTTACGTTGTCTTCTATTTCCGTTACTTTAAACTCCTTGTCGTCTACGATATTGCTTTCGTTTTTACTATGACATACATAAGTACATGCCTTGTCTCTAAATTATCTTCATTATTTAAAATGTTCAGCTCTTTCCTGCTGAATTTAGCTCCCTTTTCACTACAAAAAATGTTTATGCTCTTCAGAATATCGTTTCCCAGAATGACTTCGCATAGCAAATCATTCAGCCCATATTATGAAATTAATCCCATCCGCTTCGATATTTACCTCAAAACAACCTGGTGTACATATGTACCTCACTGCCTTTAATCCCTCCCAGGATCAAACGATTGTCGCTAAGCTTTGAAATCCCTGCACTGTTATACATATCATACCTCATCAAACTCACGTCAGCACCCATATCTATTAGAGTACTAATTGTCCAGTCACACATCTTTATTGGCTTGAAGATGGTACTCTTACTCCAAACAGTTAAAGCGTTGCTGCGTTTTGATTCTGTTTTAATATGTACGTCGCTTCTACGATCGCATTCAAATTGACGATGACCTATATGTCCACACTTGACACTTTATCTGCTTTATCTTATCACAACCGTTGGCCAAATGGGATTCACTTCCACACTTGAAGCATTTTCTTTGGACCTTTGGTTCTCCCTGCGTTGATGCGCCATGCCATGATTTCTTTCTGCTTGAAGGCTTTCGAGAATCATGTACTGTCTCATATACTCTTAACTGCTCTTTGAGCTCTTGAGTTGTTCGTGACTGTTTTATTTAATTTCGAATCTGGAATTCCTTCAATAAAATACAAAATTAAACTTTCGCCATCTAAGCCCACTGTCTTGGCAATTTCTATCAAAGGCTACAAATATTCGCGAAAACTTTCGTTACTCTTCTTACGACGATTCTGTAATGTGCGATGAATATCGAGTGATGTTGGTCTTGCACTGAACTCACTCCTTAACGCTGATTTAAGAGAATTGAAACTTCTGATTCCTGTCTAGCTACGCACAAATAATTTGGCTGTCCCTCTAAGAAGCTGCTTTGCAAACACAAATTCTTGTAAACTACTCCAATTTAAAATTACCGCGTTATTCCCAAACTCTTCTAACCATTTGTCAATACTCAGCTCATCTGTACCATTAAACAATGAAATACTTCCTTCCACATCCCTCAGTGTGAACTGCGGGTTGGACACTATATTGGCTTGGCGAGAGGTTGCTGCCTCTAGCATTGTCACTGAACGTAATTTACTTTCACTTTCATCTTCATCCTCTAACATATGTCCGAAATGTATGACCTATCTTTTAATTCACATTTTCTAGCTTGAACACTCAGTCCAATTTCTCGTAACTTATGCTTCAAAGCTTCCACTGTCAAACTCAAAATATCCTGCACGTCCATTGCCTTTTTCTATTAGGTTGATTACAATTTCTAAAAAAATATACATAAATAAATAAAAAAATAAACTTATTTCAAAAACAATACTCGTATTGTATCAATTAAATATGCATATAAATAAATATCAATTAATGTTAAGTTACATTTTAATGAATGTAAATTTTACTTTTAAGTACATATTGGTACTAACTTCTTTGGTTATATCAGCACATAAAGTTAACGGTCAACCGTGTTTTACAGCGCATCTGTTAATAGCTTATTCTTATTTGTTAAGTTAAAGTTATTGCTGCGTTGCGTCACTTATTCCTTACCTCGGTTGGGGGGTAATAAGTGATAGGCACTGCTTTTTACTTGAAATATTTCCTTTTTTTATTTTCTTTTACTCCTTACCACTGGTGAGGGGAAGTAAAAAATATAAATAAAAAGAATGTTTTCGGCTGAGGTTGTATTTCAAATCTGATTTTATTTTTGTTGAGCAGTTCCGTTTATACAAAAGATTTATTAAAGAAAAACATTATTGATACTTGAAAATAAAAGACAAATATCTGAAAAAAGATTGAAACAAAACAAAAGTTATTAATACCTGAAAATAAATAATAATTACATTGAATTTGTAATATCTAAAAGAAAAAGAAAGACTAATTCTATAAAATGATAATGATTCAGGGGTATTGTGGAATCCAAGACAGAATTGCATAGCTGTCAGAATTGCAAACCAATTCTGATTTCCAATGGCGTCACAGAATCTGATTGGATTTTCGTCTTTTCGAACATACGCAAAACCAATATTCGAATTAGCTGTTTACTAATGTGACAAAACTTACAAATGAATACATTTGAAAGCAATCCTATTCAAGTTTTTAATGAGTTCCGAATTAAAGAAAGATTTTAAGAGACAACATTTATCGAATGAATATAGACGCGTTTGGGTGTTAAGTTACGTTTAATACGTTTTGTAAATCTGAAAGTTCTTTTATTAATACAAAACTAAGACTAAATACATTTACTTGAAGATAGACAAACTATCTACAGTCGATTGTTTGTCGTTACAAACAGTCCCGAGAGAATAGCGTGTAGGAGATAACACTCGTTATGTGTAATACCATGTCTATTTCACACCATATATTGGAATTGCTTATCACTATTTGTTTATGCGTGGTTCGACATAAACAAGAGATGTTTTGGTTTTTTTTTGTGAAATGAAACGTTCCTTAACTCTCCCCTGTGTTAAGATGAAATGTCCTCATTTGAAGTCGTCTGGGCTTGAAGTCGACGAAGTTCGATCTCGTATGTCTGGGGGAATAATCGTTCCTTTTTATCTTATAAATGTACTCGATAGCATTCGCATAATTTTACAGCAGCATAGATTAATAAAGCTAAAAATATGGAGTCATGTGTAGAAGCTCACGCAAGTGAGGAAT
The DNA here is from genome assembly GCF_024586455.1 of Bactrocera neohumeralis. Lineage (NCBI taxonomy): Eukaryota > Metazoa > Arthropoda > Insecta > Diptera > Tephritidae > Bactrocera > Bactrocera neohumeralis. The sequence goes on from NW_026090524.1 coordinate 9,368, forward strand.
GTTCTCTGATCGCCATTCACTTGGGAGTGGCCAGAAACGATTCTTTTACATATGACTCAAGCAGCTCACTACTTCCGGTCTTTGACTAAGTATCCTCTGGGTAGCCTAAGAACATCCGTTTGAAGGCGAGCTAGAGTGAGAAGCGAAATATCCCCTACATAGGGTTGTGCGCTGGGTTTGGGACCCGCCACGTAAAAAAAACACCCCCAATGAATAGTAACAACCAGCCTCGGATGAGAGACCCCCCTTTTGATGACGACCACGGCAAACGAAATAAGGACTACGATTTGAGGGCATGCACCTGGAATGTCCGGACCCTTAATTGGGAAGGTGCCGCTGCCCAGCTGGTTGATGTCCTCGCAAAAATAAAGGCTGACATCACCGCCGTCCAAGAAATGCGATGGAGGGGACAAGGACAAAGACAAGTAGGTCCTTGAGGCACAGCAAATAAAAGAGCGCAAGTTTGGTGTGGGATTCGTGGTGGGAGAGAGACTTCGTCGCCGAGTACTATCATTCACTCCGGTGAATGCGGGCGCCCACGCCCCGATGGAAGAGAAGGACGATGTGACCAAAGATGCCTTCTATGAGTGCTTGGAGCGCACTTATGAGAGCTGCCCCCGCCACGATGTCAAAATCGTGCTTGGCGACTTTAACGCCAGGGTGGGTAAAGAAGGTATCTTTGGCACTACGGTCGGTACATTCAGCCCCCACTATGAAACATCCCCAAATGGGTTGAGGCTGATCAACTTCGCCGGGGCCCGAAATATGGTTATCTGTAGTACTAGATTCCAGCATAAAAAGATTCATCAAGCTACCTGGCTGTCTCCGGATCGAAAAACTACCAACCTGATCGATCATGTTGTGATAGACGGAAGACACGTCTCCAGTGTTTTAGATGTGCGTGCGCTCCGAGGTCCTAACATCGACTCGGACCACTATCTTGTTGCAGCCACGATTCGCACCCGCCTCTGTGCAGCAAAAAACGCACGCCAACAAACACAAGGAAGGTTCGACGTCGAGAAGCGGCAATCACAACAGACAGCCGAACGATTCTCTCCTCGGCTTGCACTCCTGCTCTCTGAGAGCACTCGTCAACAACTCGGTATAAGAGAATTGTGTGACGGCATTTCAAACTCCTTACGTACAGCTGCAACCGAAACCATTGGTTTTCGGAAAGTGCAAAAGAACAGCTGGTATGACGAGGAGTGTCGTCTCGCAGCGGAGAGAAAACAGGCTGCCTACCTCGCAACGTTACGATCGACCACAACACGTGCGGGATGGGATAGATACCGAGAGTTGAAGAGGGAAGCGAGACGCATCTGTAGACAGAAATAGAAGGAGGCCGAAATGCGTGAGTACGAAGAGCTTGATAAGCTGGCCGACAGGGGTAATGCCCCAAAACTCTACGAAAAAATGCGGCGGCTTACAGAAGGTTTCAAGACCGGAGCATACTCTTGTAGAACGCCCAAAAGTGATCTAGTCACCGATGCCCAGAGCATACTTAGATTATGGAGGGAACACTTCTCCAGCCTGCTGAATGGCAGTGAATGCACAACACCAGGAGAAGGCGAACCCGATTCCCCAATCGATGACGATGGAGCAGACGTTCCATTACCCGACCATGAAGAAGTTCGAATAGCAATTGCCCGCCTGAAAAACAACAAAGCGGAAGGGGCTGACGGATTGCCGGCCGAGCTATTCAAACACGGCGGCAAAGAACTGATAAGGAGCATGCATCAGCTTCTTTGTAAAATATGGTCGGACGAAAGCATGCCCAACGATTGGAATTTAAGTGTGCTATGATCAATCCATAAAAAAGGAGACCCCACAATCTGCGCCAACTCCCGTGGGATTAGTCTCCTCAACATCGCATATAAGGTTCTATCGAGCGTATTGTGTGAAAGATTTAAGCCCAGCGTCAACAAGCTGATTGGACCTTATCAGTGTGGCTTTACCTGGAAAATCAACAACCGACCAGATATTCACCATGCGCCAAATCTTGGAAAAGACCCGTGAAAGAAGAATCGACACACACCACCTCTTCGTCGATTTCAAAGCTGCTTTCGACAGCACGAAAAGGAGCTGCCTTTATGCCGCGATGTCTGAATTTGGTATCCCCGCAAAACTAATACGGTGCTGTGTAAACTGACGTTGAGTAACACGAAAAGCTCCGTCAGAATCGGGAAGGACCTGTCCGAGCCGTTCGATACCAAACGAGGTTTCAGACAAGGTGATTCCCTATCGTGCGACTTCTTCAACCTGCTTCTGGAGAAAATAGTGCGAGCTGCAGAACTAAATAGAGAAGGTACCATCTTTTATAAGAGTGTACAGCTGCTGGCGTATGCCGATGATATTGATATCATCGGCCTCAACACCCGCGCCGTTAGTTCTGCTTTCTCCAGACTGGACAAGGAAGCACAGAAAATGGGTCTGGCAGTGAACGAGGGAAAGACGAAATATCTCCTGTCATCAAACAAACAGTCGTCGCACTCGCGACTTGGCTCTCACGTCACTGTTGACAGTCATAACTTTAAGGTTGTAGATAATTTCGTCTATCTTGGAACCAGCGTAAACACCACCAACAACGTCAGCCTAGAAATCCAACGGAGGATAACTCTTGCCAACAGGTGCTACTTCGGACTGAGTTGGCAATTGAGAAGCAAAGTCCTCTCTCGACAAACAAAAAACAAACTCTATAAGTCACTCATAGTTCCCGTCCTGCTATATGGTGCAGAGGCTTGGACGATGTCAACAACTGATGAGTCGACGTTACGAGTTTTTGAGAGAAAAGTTCTGCGAAAGATTTATGGTCCTTTGCGCGTTGGCCACGGCGAATATCGCATTCGATGGAACGATGAGCTGTACGAGATTTACGATGACATTGACATAGTTCAGCGAATTAAAAGACAGCGGCTACGCTGGCTAGGTCATGTTGACCGAATGGACGAAAACACTCCAGCTCTGAAAGTATTCGACGCTGTACCCGCCGGGGGAAGCAGAGGAAGAGGAAGATCTCCACTCCGTTGGAAGAACCAAGTGGAGAAGGACCTGGCTACGCTTGGAATATCCAATTGGCGCCACGTAGCGAAAAGAAGAAACGACTGGCGCGCTGTTGTTAACTCGGCTATAATCGTGTAAGCGGTGTCTGCGCCAATTAAGAAGAAAAAGAAAGGTATTACAATAAGTATTAGGTACAATATGAAATTTTCTGGTTGTTCTTCAATAGGAATCATGTACAATATTTATATATTTTTTGAATATTTTTTTAGAACTTCTAATTGTTCATCTTAGTGGGCATGAATCACCTCTTTAATTTCCTGATCGTGGTTGAAATATACCTTGTTATCTAAATTAGTACTGTGATTAAATTGTAACAGGTTTGGACCGTTAACATGTTGTCCGTTCCACAGATGTTCTTCTTCAATAATTATATTTCCGTGATCTAACACAATAAGTGGTCTATTATTTTCTTGAATAACATTACATTTTGCTTTATTATTTTCAACCATTGGGATGGTACAGTTGTCGGGAGACTCCTGTTTACAAATATTTATTCCCACATAATTTTTACATTTGGAAGTTCTTTTGAAATTGTGCTGTAACTTTTTTCAGTGTCGGTTAACGTTCGAGAAATAAAAGCAATAGATTGGCGAAATTGGGAGAAAACTGCTCCTATTGCTTGGTTACTGGCATCGGTAGTTAGTTCAAATGGTTTGGTAAAGTCAGGCTGATAAAGTTCTACCTGTTCTTGCGGAGCATCTTTTATTTTTCCTATGGCAGTAATTGCCGCTTCATCAAGCTTTACTTCTACTCGCGCATTTTGATTTTTTATAATCATTCCTGAGTCACCCCGTAGGTGTATAGTTGGTGGTTTAGTGATTTGTGCGAAGTTTTTTACAAATTTCCTATAGTAGCTAGCCAAACCTAAAAATGATCTGAGTTCTTTTAAGGTTTTTGGCATTGGATACTCTTTTTATCTTTTATAGCTTGAATATTTCTTGGATCAACCGTTACTCTGTTATTTTTAATTATGTGGCCAAGGTACTCAACAGAGTCCTGGAAAAAATTCGACTTTTCGTCCGAAATTTTCATATTAGCTTCATGCAGTGCATTGACTATAGTTCAAATATATTCTATGTGTTCTTCAGGCGAAGAAGAAAGTATTAAACATCGTCTTTATAAACGTAAGCAAATTTACCGATATATTGCCGCAAAATGTCGTCTATGCATCGTTGAAAGATTGAGGGTGCGTTCTTAAGTCCAAACGGCATCCTAACAAACTGATACTTTGCGCCATTCACTGCAAATGCGATTTTTTCGCGATCGGATTCCTTTATTAAATTTTGATGGAATCCTGATTCTAAATCGATGGTCGAGAAAACTTTAGCTTTACCTAAATTTTGAACTGTCATATTAATATCAGGTATAGGGTAGCGGTCGTTTATAGTATGCGCGTTAAGTTTTTGGTAGTCGACCACCATTCTCCGTTTAGGTATATCATTTTCGTCTAATCCTTTCTTTGGAACAGTCCAAATAGGGTAATTGTACGGACTTTTACTCGGCTGAATTATTCCATTTTTTAAAAGCCTATCTATTTCTTTATAGACGAAGTCATGGTCTGCCACGGGGTAAGGGTATTGTTTTGTCCAAATAGGATCTTCTGTTTGCGTCCTAATTGTAGCTTGGATAGTAGTTGTGAAGGATAGGGTGTCACTAATATTTTCATTTGCTTTCATTATTTCCTTAATTTCCTTCTCATACTTGGCATTATCTATAGTATAATTAATGAAAGGTTCCTTTTTTCTTGCTACTTTCTTCTGGTACTTTAAACTATAATCGAAGAGGTTAATCTCTCCCTTAATTAATCTGAGACCTTGTTCACCTAAGATTATGACGAATTCTTTTAATTCGCTTATTTCAAAGAATACTAAGTGATGCCCGTACATTGTGATCACTTTTTTTGAATGTATAACCGAATAGCCATGTAGAGTTTTTGTTCTAAATGGTTTTATTGATACTGACTTACTTATGTTATAGTTCTTACTAATGTAATTTGTGGATCCCGTGTCCACTAGTACAGTGACGGGTGTGCCTGTTAGTCCTCATTTCGTCTGGATGCTTGGCAAACCGTTTATTTGCCTAAAAAAGTACTGCCAGATTCAAAATTTTCCTCGTAGTTAGAGATGTTCACAGATTCTATGTCAGCTTGTTCGGTTTGGTTGATACGCTGTACTTTATTATGGTTAAAGTTTTGGGATGATACGTTTCTCTCCCTTTTAAATGGATTTTGTTGGTGACGCGGATTTCTTGGTGAGTTTTGATGCGTTTGTTTCACGTACCGGTGTGAAAAGTCCACTTCCATTGGTATAGGTTTTGAATGTTGTTGGCCATTTCGCTAGATGTAGCTACCAGAATTATGTTTCCTTCTCTCTTCATACGTTTGTTGCCGTTGAGGATTAACGCGATATACTGGTCTCAGTTGATGATTATTCCTTTGGTGATAAAAGGTGGTCTGATCTTCATGTCGACGGGGAACAGTGCTCTCGAAGTGTAGATCCTGATTATCATGGTAGATGGTGCAAGCAATCGCATATGCTTCACCAAGGCTCTTTGGTTTATTTGAATAAAGTGTACCTCTGGTGTAGTTGCTCCGGAGTCCCATAATAAATGTGCGAATGGCGTCATCACTCACGCCTGATAATCTTCCAGCTCGCATATTTTCTTCCATTGTTTCTATTTTTTGTTGAATCAATGTTAAGGCTTGATGTATTTCGTCGTGGAATTCAGTGAGAGTTTTACTTCCTTGCTTCATCATTATTTATTTCAGGACATGTAGTGGTCGTTTATCCGAATAGGTATAATCCAAGCGGTTGATTATAGCATGAAAATTGAGTTGAGTTCCATTATCTGACAGAACTTTAGAAGCAGCTCCTGTTACTTTTGTTCTGATTATGTATACGCAATTGTAATACTCAGGGCTGCATATAAATTCTTTTATATTCTCCATCTGTGTCCACATCTGGGTGCGCCAAGGGTTATATTCGTCCTCTGCTCCGTCAAATGTTGGTAGGCATTTAAAAATGTCTGTATTTTTTTTTTTTTTTTTTTTTTTTATAATAATTCATATAACAAAAATAGTTTTATTATATAAATACATAAACGCAGCACTGGCTACGAGGCCTTCAGCCGTCTTGTAATTATAACTAGGTGAAAAATTCTATTTGCTAAGGGTTAGTAAAGATGTAAGTTGCTTAAATATATTTTAACAAATCGTTGGTTTTTAAGAATCTATATACAATCATCACGTTTTTTTCTGAAGGTTCACTTAGTAGTTTTATGAGATCAATGTTGCCAGAGTTGTGGGTTGTTGGGTGAAGCATCGGACAGAGTGTGAGTAAGTGTTTGATAGAAGCGGTGTGATCGCAAAGGGGGCAAATGGATGGGCTTTTACCGGATAGTAAGTGGGCGTGTGTTATGATAGTGTGTCCAATCCTTAATCGAGTATATGTCTTCATTGCGCTAGTTGGAACTGTTGACGAGTAGATTATACGATTTCTGGCTGGGTTTATGACCGCGTAGTGATGTTTAAATGTTTTCCATTCGCTTGCGTTTTTTTGATGCCTTTTGTGCTTAATAAGGTTAAGAATGTCTTGCTTGGATGAGACGTAGTATGTTAAGG
>NW_026090525.1:0-13336 GCF_024586455.1 Bactrocera neohumeralis
TTGACATATTCCGTTATTAGGAACCGTTAGATTTTCGTACATAAATAAGTATGCAATTTACCATTTCAGTAAGGTTTCGATTGATACACAGTGTTCATATGTTTTTGAACCAATAAGTATGTAGTTGTATGAATTTAATATACACTACAGTCTAGGTAACATGTGGCAGGTTATCCTAACATCAAAAATTGAATAAGTGAGAATAATGGAATATTTTATCGCAAATTATTTGTCTATTGATAAGATAGCTTACATCTCAATTTTCAATCGAATTTTTTTTTTATTTCAAATTCTTTGTCTATTATTTGGCAGTGACAATTGTCCGTTAGCTCCAAAAGATTCTAACAGATGGCGGTAATTATTGATTGCATTGAGTAAGTATTCTACAGATGGCGCTATGATAAAAATTTTTTGGCAGCACTGCGCCGTGTTTTCTGCCATCAATCGGTAAATGTTATGTAACTTTTTATAATTGAATTGTCATTTTGTAACGCTTACTTTTTTTTTGGAGATTGAATAAAGCACGACGTGTAACGTGCTAAATTGGTGACCCCGATCTTCGTTTGATTATTTATGAGCACTTCGCAGTATAACTTGCGTTAGTTAATTTTTACATAAAGTAAAAATGAGTCAAAATAATATACAGTATGTCAAGAAACTCTTTACACACTGAAAAAAAAAACATATTTTTTGACTTTGCATGCAAAAATAACGTCTTTTGTTATTAATTTTCAATATTTTTTTAATGCAGAACTATTATTTAGCAAATTTTAAATTAGCATGTTTAAAAATAAAAACAATACAACGAGAGGGAAAATTTTAAAGCAAGGGAATATGAATTTACACATTTTTGACACTGTCAAGAAACTCTTTACACAAAGTACTTAAGCTACAGTTTAATGAATATGTATATTTAACAATTTATACTATCTTAAACTAATTTTAGTATTTAGTGTGACCCCCCTTAGCTTCAACTACGAGCCTGGTGCGATTTTTCATGGAACTGACCAGCTTTTGTACACATTGAGCACGACAAACTGCAAGCGACATCTGTCAAATAATAAAATTCACACGTTCTTAGGGACACAGTTATGTAGTTGTGCAGCTGCCACAATACCTGTGTCCCTAAGAACGTGTGTATTCTAATATCTGTCGCGCTAGTTAAGGAATGTATTCCTTATAATAGTAACAAACATCAAAACAACCTTTTGTTTCAGTAAACAGAATGTAGAAATAACCTTGAGTTCGAACAATTGAAATGCACTATCACTACAAGAAACAATCCTAAACAAACAAGTATCAAAAAAACATTGAGTTTGAATAGCACAACAACCTTATCTTAAAACAAAGCAAATGTTTTTAAGCAAACAATATATATGTATGTATGTAAACAAACCTAAACAAATAATATAATCTGTGCCTTAACAAAGTATCAACTAGTAATAAGTAAACATACTAGTTAGTATAAATAGAAGTAAGAAACATGTAATAAGTTAGTCTTAAGAGTATAAATAAAGAGTACACTTTTCGGTGCAGCTCAAAATATATTCTTTCGACTCATTTTTACTTAACGTAAAAATTAACTCATTGGTTTAGCACTTGTGTGATGATAGAAAATCCAAGCTGCGCCGAAAAAATAAGCGAATGGGAAGCGGTCAATCCCTTGCCGCTGTAACAGCTTCGCCCACAAACTAGCGTAAATATGTATGAAAGTTAATACCACCAATTCATATTACATGAACATATTGTATTTCTGTTGTAAAATGTAACCCATATGGTACTTACAATTGAAAAAATAGGTGGAAACAAAAAACTCCCAAAAAAGTGATTTTCCCAAAATATAATTCATAGATTGTAAGATGAATCTTTCCACTTGTAACATATGTCATATCTCAAGTGGATTGTAGATATACTTCCTAGAATGTAAGATAAATATTTGTATCTAGACTTAAGCAAAATACTGTATATAAGAAAACATAATAAAGAAAACGAGGCAGTTGCCCGTGGTTGCCCAAAAATAAACGACATCATTAATTGGCGATCCTGCCCGGAGACACGTAAACTCCTGTTGGACCAAAAACAAAAAAAAAAAACCACGCAAAGAAGTATCGCGAAGTCGGCTCAAAGCGTACGGTGGTAATTAGAAGCGCGCAAAGCAATTAACAGCAAAATAAAAATCGCTAAGAGACATAAGAAAAAATCTCAGCGCCACAATTGAAAAAAATTCGAGTGTTTGCCAACTGCTTATCGAACGCGCCACGTCTATACGGATTACGAGCGAAAAACAAGCTAACGTACGCGTTACAACAATTGAAAAAATAAGTAAAATTGAGAAACAATGAACTACAATAGTTTGACAAATAAAGTGATTTTAAAATGTGAATTGAAAAACCAAAAACTGAAAGTGAAAATTTTTGAAAATTTCAAACAAATAGAAGAAAGTGCGTGGATCTATAAACTATCCACATAAAAACAAATAAATAAATAAAATTCTGTAAATCAGAAATTTCACCAAAAAACTGATTTCATTTAAACCTCGCACACGGCCGCCAACGACGACCATTGCACAACCAACCGCCAAAATTCGACTTAAAAAGCAACAGCAGCAGCAAAGTCAACAATAGCCGCAACAGTAGTAACAGCAGCAACAGCAGCAAAAGCAACAGTAACAACAGAAGCAGTAGAAGCAGCAACATAAAATTAGTTGTAATTAAGGCTTATACATATGTATTTATTAATTAAATTAAGTATAAAAATTGTTTATTGTGAGTATTAATTTGCTTCATGAAACTCACAAATACATATAGTATATAAAAAAGGGCAAACCCGAAAAATAACGATTATAAAAAAGAGGCGATAGGAATAAAGAATTTTTAAGAGATCAAGATAATTTTATAATTTTTCAAAATGGCAGTGAATAATTTTACTGTAGACGATATAGCTAGATTAATAGCTGCACAAACCGCAAACTTAAGAACTCAGATAGCTCAGTTGAGTAATAGAATTAAAATTCTAACAGATGCGTCACATGTAACTGAGTATGAAACTCAAAGAATTAACGATTCCATAACATGTGACGAAAATTTAGACATAATAAAGTCTTTGCCAGAATTTTCCGGTAAATCTTATGTCAGTTGGAGAGAAGCTGCAAAGAATTCGATGAGCCTATATATTGAAGGTAGTAGAAGGTATTTTGGAGCATTAACTATCCTCCGAAATAAGATTGTAGGTAATGCCAATGATATGTTAACTAATCATGGCACAGTTTTGAATTTAGAAGCAATATTTGCAAGATTAGATTTTGCTTACGCCGACAGACGACCAATTCACGTAATTGATCAAGAAATGAGCGTTATGAGACAAGAATCGACATCCTTAATTGATTATTATAATGAAGTTAATCAGAAATTGATATAACTAATAAAAAACAAAACAATTAAATATCAAGAATCGAGAAACCGCGTTAAGAACTTTTATAACTGGTTTAAATTACCCTCTAAACCAAATATTATTTACATTAACACCTACCGATTTGCCAAATGCTCTTGCTAAAGCTCAAGAACTTCATTCAAATCAAATACGATCGCAATTTGCTTTGCAATTTACTAAAAACAATCATGAAATTGGTTCACGAAACCAGCCTCAAGCTAACCGAAGATATTCGAATTTTCAGAATAACTTAAGGTACCCCCAAACAAATAATAATTCATACCGAATGTATGCTAATCACCCAGAACCTATGGAAGTGGATCAATCAATCCAATTAACAAATCAAAGAAACCAACCACACGTGAGGAGTAACAGATATAATTGGCAGACAAATTATCAGCTAACAAATATACCAAAAAGGTCCATTGAAAGTGCACAAATAAGCACACAACCTCAACCAAAAATTCAACGAATTAATAATATTGGCGAGAACCATTTTTTAGGGTAAACTCAGATTTGCCGTATGTTATTAAAACCGATAAAAAAAACTTGGCAAATCTTTAGAATTCTCATAGATACGGGGGCAACCAGCTCATATATACGAGCCAGAATTTATAATAATAAAAGCATTTTAGTAATTAAGAAGAAGGTTAGAACCATTCATGGTTCGACCATAATAAAATATTTTCATAATATCAATCTGTTTGGTATACAGGAACGTTTTTATGAAATTAACAATTTAGAGAGCGATCTTTTAATTGGAATTAATTTCCTAAATAAAATCGGAGCGACAATTGATATTCCGAATAGAAAATTGATTTATGGGAATAATAAAACAGAGAAAATAAATTTTCTCAATGATTTAATTATACTAAACCCCTTGGGACAAAAAAGTCCTGAGGCACCCGTCAGTAATAATATTAGCAAAAAGGATACTAAGGATATGAAAATTAATGAAGCAAATGCTCACAACATTTTAAAAATAAATAATGTTGAACATTCTAACGAAGTTGCTGATACGTACAAATGTAATAATAATGAAACGAAAGATATCAACATTTCATTGCTAAGAGAGGATGTTATTGAAATAATAAATAAAGCTCATCAAAATGTTAACATGGATTTACCTTTTAGAACAGATATTAAAGCAGAAATTAGGACTGAGGATGCCAAACCTATATGGTCCAAACAATATCCTTATTCTATATCTGCAAATAATTTTGTTAATAAGGAAATCGAAAGTTTACTCGCAAAAGGGATTATACGACATAGTAAAAGCCCATATAATTCTCCCGTTTGGGTCGTTCCAAAAAAAGGAATAAATGAAGATGGTAGTCCGAAATTAAGACTGGTCATCGACTTTAAAAAAATTAATGAAAAAACAGTAACCGACAGGTACCCAATGCCTAATCCCGAGGTGACACTTTTTAATTTGGGAGAATCAAAATACTTTTCCACAATAGATTTAGAGTCTGGATTTCATCAGATATTGATGGAAGAAAACGATATAGAAAAAACAGCATTTTCTGTAAATAACGGAAAATATGAATACCTTAGAATGCCATTTGGACGTAAGAATGCTCCAAGTATATTTCAGAGAGCAATGAATAATATTGCTATGTTTTTGTATATTGTTTGATAGTCGCTGCTCTTAGAGTTGATGCAACATTTAGTTACATGTAATTCGCGTAGGTGGCGACACAGCATCCGTTAGAAAACTTTTTAGCAATAATGCCGGGTAATCGTACAAGTGAAAATATTATACAGTTAGTTTATTATAATTTTCATAAAGGTAAATCAGCTAAAGAATTGGCTGAAATGTTTTCTCTAAATGTTAGGACAGTGTACAACATTATATATCGCGCAGAAAAAGAGAATCGGTTAGAATTAAGAGAACCCAGTGGCAGGCCAAAAAAGATTACACCAAGGATGGAAAGGTTAATAATCAAAGAAATTGACAATAAACCACAGTGCAGCCTTAGAATGTTAGCTGCAGATTTGAAGGAACGCAATATTGTGCAATTAGGCCATGAAACCGTGCGTAGAGTTCTCTTAAAACACAAATATAGTTCAAGAAGTGCAAGAAAAAAACCATTGCTATCACAAATTAACGTTGAAAAACGGTTTTCTTTTGCTCTAACTCACATTTCACATCCAATGGAATACTGGGACGATGTAGTGTTTTGTGATGAGACGAAAATAATGCCATACTACCACGATGGACCTCAAAGAGTTTGGAGGAAGCCGCTTACAGCCCTACAAAACAAGAACATTATTCCCACAGTAAAATTTGGAAAGCTGAGTGTTATGGTGTGGGGTTGTATTTGTAGCAAAGGTGTTGGTGAAATCAGAATTATTGAAGATAATATGACAAAAGAAACATATTTAGACATTTTACGTAGCAATTTAAAAAGAAGTGTGCAAAAATTTGGGCTAGTGGATGCAAACAATCCCAATAAATTGAATTACAAATTATATCAAGACAATGATCCCAAGCACAAGTCTTATATATGCAGGACTTGGTTGCTATACAGTTGCTCAAAAGTGCTAGATACTCCTACGCAAAGCCCAGACATCAATCCAATAGAAAACTTATGGGCATATTTGAAAAAAAAAGTGGCAAAACGGTGCCCTACAAACAAAAGCATCCTAATACAGTGCATCAAAGAGGAGTGGGAGAAGATCCCACAGGAATATGACATAAAAAAGCTAATTTCAACGATGCCACGGAGGCTACAATGTGTAGTAGACGCTGCAGGTGGTCACACCAAATATTAAAATAAAATGCTCGCGTGTACTGATTGGAACTTTAATTGTGGTGAAATGTGAAAAGAATTTTGAGACAGTACAGAATAAGATATTTTTTGTTTTTTGATTAATTTCTTCTAATATACTTTAAACATATAATTGTGTTTGATTCAGAAATAATAAAAAATATAATGAAAATTATTATGTTATAAAAAAATTCTTAAATAAATATGTGCGTTACTTTCAAAATTCACTTTGAACATTTTACTCCGTCAAATGTTGTCATATGAAAAGATTTATGAGACATACTGTATCTCATTTGAAATATATAGTACAAACCCTCGAAGAAGCCCATATGAAAAATATCTATAGAAAAATCTAAATTTATAGAAACCGAGGTGGAATTTTTAGGATACGTGGTATCCCATAATGTTATAAAAACTGATCCCAAAAAAGTAGAGACAATAAAAAATTACCCATATCCCAAGACGTTACGACAACTTAGAGGATTTTTAGGATTAACGGGATACTATAGAAAATTTATAGGAAATTATGCAACAATAGCTAAACCACTAACAAAACACTTAAAGGGAGAAAATGGTAAAATATCGCAGTATATGTCCAAAAAAACAATTATTAATCTTGATCAAGAAGGAATTGTTGCTTGTGAAACCTTAAAAAGAGTGTTACAAGAACAAGTTGAATTAGCTCAACCAAACTTTGAGAAAAAATTAGTTTTAACTACTGACGCATCTAATGTTGCTGTAGGTGCAGTCTTATCCCAAGAAGGAAGACCAATAACATTTATTTCAAAGACATTAAACACCACCGAACAAAATTACGCAACAAACGAAAAAGAATTATTCGCCATAGTTTGGGCATTAAAGACATTACGCCATTATCTTTATGCAGTAAAAAATTTAGAAATTCATACGGATCATCAACCATTAGCATTTGCAATGTCCGAAAAAAAATCCAAATGTTAAAATGAAAAGATGGCGAGCTTTTATTGAGGAATTATTTATAAACCGGGAACAACAAATGTAGATGCTGACGCATTATCAAGACAAGTATTAAATAATTTAACTAGTTCATGTGAGTCGAGTGACTCAAGTGATTCACTAATAGAAACCCAACATTCCGCAGAAAGTAGCGAAGAGTAACAAATTCATGAAACAAAAAAACCTTTGAATCATTTTAAGCAGCAGATATCGGGTGATTTTTTAAGAGCAAACATTTGCAAAATCTCATCGGTTTTTATTTGAAACGTTAAAACATTTACTTTTTGATAATTTCATTTAAATGTTGACCGCGGCTGCGTCTTAGGTGGTCCATTCGGAAAGTCCAATTTTGGGCAACTTTTTCGAGCACTTCTGCCGGAATAGCCCGAATTTCTTCGGAAATAAGCTGGAATAGTTGCTGGCTTAGTAACTTTAGACTTGACGTAGCCCCACAAAAAATAGTCTAAAGGCGTTAAATCGCATGATCTTTGGCCAACTGCCCATGCATCCCGAAAAATGCACTGTTTGGTGTGGTTTGTACGCTGGTGGAATCAACCGTATTTTTTTGGACGCAACATATCGTTCGATGCTAACAAACTTTTTGTTGCCAAAAATGGAAGAACTGAACTTGGTTGACAGTTTCAACAAGATGGCGCTGACATGCCAACAGCTCGCGATTCTATGGCCATTTTGAGGGAAAACTGAATCGGAGAACATTCATCTCAAGAAATGGACCCGTAAGTTGGCCACCAAGATCATGCGATTTAACGCCTTTAGACTATTTTTTGTGGGGCTACGTCAAGTCTAAAGTCTACAGAAATAAGCCAGCAACTATTCCAGCTTTGGAAGACAACATTTCCGAAGAAATTCGGGCTATTCCGGCCGAAATGCTCGAAAAAGTTGCCCAAAATTGGACTTTCCGAATGGACCACCTAAGACGCAGCCGCGGTCAACATTTAAAATTATCTTCAAAAAGTAAATGCCATGAACCAATCTAACGTTTCAAATAAAGAACCGATGAGATTTTGCAAATTTTATGCGTTTTTTTTTTTTAAAAAGTTATCAAGCTCTTAAAAAATCACCCGATAGTAATCGATAATGGAGCAAGAATTACTGTCTTAGTGACTATTTTTTCTTTTAATAATAAACGTTTTTTAATTGAATATGACAGACCAGAAAATATAATTGGTATTTTAAAAGAATATATGAATCCAAAAGTAGTTACAGGAATATTTTGCACACCTGAAGTGCTATATGCAATAAAAAACATTTTTAAGGAGACATTTCCCACGATAAAATTTCTATATACTAAACTATTCCCTAATGATATATGCAATAAAGAAGATCAAGGATCGATAATCGAGCAAACACATAATAGAGCACATAGAAATTATAGGGAAAATTTGGCACAAATTAGGCAGCAATATTATTGGCCTTTAATGATAAAACAATTTAAACAGTACGCAAAAAATTGTAGCATATGTAATAGTAATAAATATGAAAAACATCCGAAACTAATTCCAATAGGGGAAGCACCAATACCAAACAAAGAGGGAGAACAGCTCCATATAGATATTTTTTTCGCACAAAAGCTTAAATTTCTTACATGTATAGATTCATATTCCAAATTTCTAATCGTAAAATATATAGAAGACAAATCAAATTTAGAAGAAAAAGTTTTGGAACTGTTACAAACATTTCCAAATGTTAAAAGTATAGTTATTGATAATGAACCAGGCTTAAGTATGATACAGTTCAAGTCTTTAATGGAAAGGATTAATGTGCAAATTTATTATTGTACACCACGCCACAGTACAAGTAATGGCCAAATAGAAAGAGTTCATTCAACACTGATTGAAATCTACAGATGTTTAAAGCAAGAACACAGCTTAATTAGTAATTTTGAATCAGTTATGAGAGCAGTTCAACAGTATAATAAAACAATTCATTCTGTAACAGGTAAACAACTCTGCAACGTTTTATTTAATAAAGAGCCTCACGATAGTATGAAAAATGTGTTGCAAAATGCTCAAGAGCAAATGCTAGAGCATCATAACAAGAAAAGGCTTCAGAAAAGTTATCAGAAAGGAGATATTATTTATGAAAAAGTTTATGGGGAAAGAAATAAATTGAACCCCAAGTACAAAAGACAAGTAGTATTAGAAGATTTAGGAAATACAATTAAAATACAAAACAGAAACAGAATAATACATAAAGATAATATTAAGTCTTAAAATTCTTTAGGTTCACAATGTTATACATCATCATACTTTATACGGGAATGCCATTCATCACAGCTCAAATCGAAATCATGGATCTCAATCACGGGAATGGATATTCCCTTCTGAACCTAGAAAAAGTAAAGTTGGTTGAAAGATACGACAGAATTACATATCTTATTAATACAACAATGTACAAAGAAATAGTTGACAATTTAGAGGAAATGGCACTCAAAGAAAAAGAACCGAATCCGCTTGTAATGGCTAAAATTAAGCATATTAGAACTCAGATATATACACTCACCCCACATCATAGAATTGAGAAAAGGGGATTAGTTAATATTATAGGGACAGGTCTTAAATATATTTATGGCGTCATGGACGACGAAGACCGTCAAGAAATAGAAGGCAAATTAGAAATAAATACAATCAATGCCCACAATGCAATCGAACAAATCAATGTTCAGAAAAACATTAATGAAAAATTTAACTACCAAATTAAAGCTATTAGCGATAATACTAACAATCACTATAGGAAATTATTTCAGAATATAAACGCAGTTAGCTCAGAATTAAATAAAATAGCAAAGGAACGGTGGACAAACAAACTGTTGGGGAATTTAATGTATATTGAGACTAATATCGTAAGAATAAAAGAGATCATAATGACGAGCCAAAATAACCTCTTAAGTAGAGATATTATTTCAGATGACGATAGTTTAAAATTGAATATAACTTTTGAAAAATTGGGTAAGATCAAAATTGTAATTGTCACTCAAAACGAAAATATTGTGATTTTAGTAAAGATTCCTAGTTTTACTAAAGAGACCTATCAATCAATATACATTCAACCTATACCGAATATAAATCATGCGGAATTAAATATACAAGAAAATGAAATTTTATGTCTAAATGATATCACATATAAAAAGACTTCCATTAAAAAAGAATTAGAAGAATACAAAGACGATTGCATCGAATATTTATTTAGGAGTCAAATTAAGGTGAATTGTAAATATAAGTATAATAACCAATCAAAAGTAATAGAAATGGATACAAACCATATTTACGTAATCAATGTAAAAAATTAAACCATTTATCACAACTGTAATTCTAACAATTTTACTATTAACAGTAATTATTTAATACGATTTGAAAATTGTAATGTTCAAATTGATAACTTAGTCTATAGACATCGTAAGCCTCTCACAATGAAATTATTACCAAATCCAGTTAAGGTTATTAATATTACAATCACAAAGAATTTAAGTATGGAAGAAATACATTTTCAAAGCATTAAAAATATTCAGGAAATAACAGAACTCAGGTATGAAGCAAAAAAAGGTAAAATGATAAATTACAGTCTGATAACAATTGTCAGCCTTATAATAGTAATACTAATAATCTGTAAATACAAAAAGAATAAAAGCACACAGGTTAAAATTAACATTGAACAAATTCCAATGCAAGATCAAACCCAACGTATAGATGAAATGATGGAAAGGATCAAGCACTATTCCTCTTTGAATCGGGACGCTCAATTTAGTGGTGGGGGAGTTAATACCACCAGTTCATATTACAAGAACATATTGTATTTCTGTTATAAATATGTAACCCATATGGTACTTTCCTAATACTGTCCGCCTTAGGTGGTCTAAAAATGTAACTCATAGTTTGTAAGATGAATCTTCCCACTTGTAACATATGTCCTATCTCAAGTGGATTGCAGATATACTTCTTAGAATGTAAGATTAATATTTGTATCCAGGCTTAAGCAAAATATTGTATTTAAGAAAATGTAATAAAGAAAACTAAGCAGTTGCCGTGGTTGCCCAAAAAAAAACGACATAATTAATTTATATATATTGTACAAGAGTATAACTTGCTCCTTAATATATAACATAATATATACGAATAACATATATACATATTAGAGTGATTAAAAAAAAAAAATTTTTTTTGTTTCGTTTGGTACTCGGAAAAATAGGTTCCTAGACACCTCTAAGAAAGCCTCTCCAAACATGAGTTTTTAATTGTAACGGGAAGGTCCTCCTACATACAGTTTTCTATTTTTTCTTATTATCTGATAGAAAAATTTATATCTCGCTTCCAACTACTTAAAAAAGTATATTGTTCCTTAGATTTTGTAGGAAATTAAATGCTCTACAAAAAAGTTCTATTATGATTTTTTCGTAAACCCAAACGTTTAAAAGATATTAACAGTTGAAGTTTGATTATTTTTGGGAAAATTTTTTATTTCTTATAAATTTTATAACTCAATGAAAAAAAATTATTATGAATGATGAAACTCACAGTTTTGTAGGAAATTTACTGCTCTATAAAAATGGTCTGTTATGATTTTCCGATTAAGTTAAGCGTTTAGGAGATATTCAGCGTCAAACATCAATGCATATTAGGGTGGATCAAAAACAAAATTTTTTTTTTCGTTTGGTACTCTGAAAAATAGGTTCCTAGACACCTCTAAGAAAGCCTATCCAAAAATCTATTCATAATACTTTTTTTTTCATTGAGTTATAAAATTGATAAGAAATAAAAAAATTTTCCAAAAATAATCAAACTTTAACTGTTAATATCTTTTAAACGTTTGGGTTTACGAAAAAATCATATAGACCTTTTTTGTAGAGCATTCAATTTCCTACAAAATCTAAGGAACAAGATATTTTGTCAAGTAGTTGGAAGCAAGATATAAATTTTTCTATCTGATAATAAGAAAAAGTAGAAAACTGTATATAGGAGGACCTTCCCGTTACAATTAAAAACCATGTTTGGGAAATTATTCTTCTAAGGTGAGAAAAATATCATTTAAAGGAACCTATTTTTCTAAAGAATAAAAAAAAAAAAAAAATTTTTTTTTTGAATCACTCTAATACATACATATATACATATATTTGCTTATACATAAACATTCATACATATCCACAACCAATTGCAGCTGTGGAAATTATTCTTCTAATTTTCTTTTCGCGGTTTATCCTTATTGAGAAAAAATATACCCCATTTAAATCGGGTACAATTCAAATAACATAAAAAATTTTTTCTCTCAATTAAAGAATAAAAAACAAAAGTTAATACTGGAGGAAAGTTTATTAAATATTTGTACAAGTCGTGTTTAGTTACATATGTAAATACGCATTGTGTTCAAAGTCCACTTTGGCATATATCTCGCAGTACCCCTTGGATTTTGGCAAACAAAACCAAGCAGGATTGCGTTTACAATATCTTCAAAGTCCATATTGGCATATATCCCACAATACCTCTTGGTTTTTGATCAAAAACAAGCAGGATTGTGTAAAACAAATCAAAGCGTAGTACATATGTACATAGATACATGCATATGTACATAGTGCAGTAATCTCTAAAACGACCTCTCATTTGCACATAATAAACAAAAAAAAAAAAAAAAACACTTATAGGTATACCCTATAAGACTTACGGGACATATACATATACAAAGGTTTTGCGGTCAATGAAAAATAATTTGGAACAATTAAAACGAAATCAAATTGAATACTCGGAAAAACAACTCTTATTTAACTTATAAGAGTTTTCGGTATACATAAGCATACAGCAATTAAAAGCGTTTGTTTATTAATTTAATTCAAACTCTTATTTACATAAAGAGTTCCCGTCCAACCTTACATATACGAAATCAACATTGTAATACAAAACAAGTAATTTCAGGATATTAAGAAAAAAAAAAATTACAGTGTTATCGATTTCTTTGCAGCTCACCTTACAAAAGAGTCTTCTTGCGACTTTTTACACATATATTATACGAAACCATTTATACTTACTCCTATAATTCAGGTTTTACTGAAACATTTTGATTTCTTTTCATCATTTAAATGAGCTCAGACTCAAAAGAACTTAAGCCAACTCAGCTGCTAAAGGTCCACAAGATGATTTCTGACGAAAAAA
>NW_026090526.1:0-25546 GCF_024586455.1 Bactrocera neohumeralis
TAAATTTTTTTAAGAAACTTATTTAAATTTATTGAAAAACTGCAAAGAAAAATAAAAAGAAAATTCATATTACTTTGGCCCAGTTTTGTGCGCAATACAAATGCAACGCCAATAATGAATACAAAAAATTGACTAAACACCATGATATAAGTTATACAAATTATAATATGACAACCCAATTCGAAGAGTGCAAAAGAGAGATGGTTACGCTGCATATTCCCTTCCGCAACGAAGAGACAGAACTACTTTCCGAGACAAAATTCCTTCATTTAGACTTTGCTTTATAAAATGAGCATAATGAATTTAAATGTTCTAGTTTTCTTTCATACAAAGTGATATGCATTTCTGAATATCATTAAGAAGTATAACTTCTTCCGCGCGTAAGGACTCCATGTTTTTTTAATATGTTAATCTAATGATTTGAAACAACTCGATGTGGGATTGCAAAATGCGTACACGCAAGAAAGTCGGTTTTATACCTAAATGTAAAATTATGGAATGAGGGTTAATTTTAAGCTAATGATTAGAAGCAACTTGATATGGATTTCAAAATGTGTATATGCACGGAAATCGGTTTTATACCCAAATGTAAAATTGCGGAATTTTTCAAAATGCACTGCCGTTTTGGCTTTATGCCAACTTCTGTAAGATGAAGAAGGTAAATTAACTTTAATATGTGAAGGTACTGATTTGACTCAACTGGATATGCGTTGCTAAATGTTTAAATGCAGAAAAATCGGTTTTATACCTAAATGTAAAATTCTCGATTGAGTGTTAATTAATTTTTCCAAATGCACTGCCGTTATGGATTTTTAAATGTGTACATCTAAGATAAGGTTTTAAGGTTAATGTAAAATATGTGAAATGATTTAATCAACTTAAGCTATTGATTTGAGGCAACTTGATATGGATTTCTAAATGTGTACATGCAAGAAATTCAGTTTTATACCTAAATGTAAAATTCTGGAATTTTCCAAATGCACTGCCGTTTTGGCTTTATGCCAAACTTCAGTAAGATGAAGAAGGTAAATTAACTTTAATATGTGAAGCTAATGATTTGAAGCAATTCGTTGTGGATTTCTAAACGTGTACATGCAAGAAAATCGGTTTTATACCTAAATGTAAAATTGAGGAATTTTCCAAATGCACTGCCGTTTTGGCTTTATGCCAACTTCAGTAAGATGAAGAAGGTTAATTAACTTTAATATGTGAAGCTACTGATTTGAAGCAACTTCATATGGATTTCTAAATGTTTAAATGCAAGAAAATCAGTTTTATACCTAAATGTAAAATTCTGGAATTTCCCCCAATGCACTGTCGTTTTGGCTTTATGCCCACTTCTGTAAGATGACAGAGATTCATTACATTTAATATGTTATGCCATTGATTTGAGGCAACTAGATATTGATTTCTAAATGTGTACATGCAAGAAAATCGGTTTATACATAAATGTAAAATTCTGGAATTTTTTCAAATGCACTGCCGTTTTGGTCTCAACTTCGAGTAAGATGATGAGGGTTAATTAACTTTAATATGTGAAGCTAATGATTTGAAGCAATTCGTTGTGGATTTGCAGATGTGTATATGCAGGAAAATCGGTTTTATACCTAAATGTAAAATTGTGGAATTTTCTAAATGCACTGCCGTTTTGCCCATTCCAACTTCTGTAAGATTACGATGGTTAATTAACTTGAACATGTGACGTTAATGATTTGAATCAACTCGATATGGATTGCTTTATGTTTAAATGCAGGAAAATCTGTTTTACGCCTAAATGTAAAATTGTGTAATTTTTTCAAATGCACTGTTCTTATGGCCTTATGGTAACTTGAGCAAGATGAAGAAAGTTAATTAACTTTAGTATGTGAAACAAATGATTTAAAGCAATTCGGTGTGGATTTCTAAATGTGTATATGCAAGAAAATCGAGTTTATACCTAAATGCAAAATTCTGGAATTTTTCCAAATGCACTGCCGTTTTGGCTTTATGCTAACTTCTGTAAGATGAGGAAGGTTAATTAACTTTAATATGTAAATGTAATAATTTGAAGCAACTTGATATGGATTTCGCAATGTGTACATGCAAGAAAGTCGGTTTTATAACTAAATGTAAAATTATGGAATTTTTCCAAATGCACTGCCGTTATGGTCTCATATCAACCTGATTAAGATGATGAGTGTTAATTAACTTTAATATGTGAATTTAATAATTTGAAGAAACTTGATATGGATTTCTAAATGTGTTCATGCAAGAAAATCGGTTTTATACCTAAATGTAAAATTCTGGAATTTTTCCAAATGCTCTGCCGTTTTGGTTTTATGCAACTTTTGTAAGATGAAGAATGTTAAATAACTTTAATATGTGAAGCTAATGATTTGAAGCAATTGGTTGTGGATTTCTTAATGTGTAAATGCAGGAAAATTGGTTTTATACCCAAATGTAAAATTCTGGAATTTTTCCAAATGCACTGCCGTTTTGGCTTTATGCCAACTTCTGTAAGATGATGACGATTTATTAACTTTAACATATGAAGCTAATGATTTGAAGCAACTTGATATGGATTTCTAAATGTGTACATGCAAGAAAATCGGTTTTATACCTAAATGTAAAATTCTGGAATTTTTCCAAATGCACTGCCGTTATGGCTTTATGCCAACTTGAGTAAGATGATGAGTGTTAATTAACTTTAATATGTGAATTTAATAATTTGAAGAAACTTGATATGGATTTCTAAATGTGTACATGCAAGAAAATCGGTTTTATATCTAAATGTAAAATTGTGGAATTTTTCCAAATGCACTGTCGTTTTGGTTTTATGCCAACTTCTGTAAGATGAAGAAGGTAAATTAACTTAAATATATGAAGTAAACGATTTGAAGCAACTTGATGTGGATTTCTAAATGTGTACATGCAAGAAAGTCGGTTTTATACCTAAATGTAAAATTATGGAATTTTTTCAAATGCACTGCCGCTTTAGATTTTTGCTAACTTCACTAAGATGGTGAGGGTTAATTAATTTGAATATGTAACGTTAATGACTTAAATCAACTCGATATGGATTGCTAAATGTTTAAATGCAAGAAAGTCGGTTTTATACCTAAATGTAAAATTATGGAATTTTTCAAATGCACTGCGAATTTGGCTTTATGCCAACTTCAGTAAGATGAAGAAGGTTAATTAACTTTAATATGTGAAGCTAATGATTTAAATCAACTCGATATGGATTTCTAAATGTGTACATGCAAGAAAGTCGGTTTTATACCTGAATGTAAAATTATGGGATTTTTTTCCAAATGCACTGCCGTTATGGCTTTATATCAACAACTTGATATGGATTTTTAAATGTGTACATGCAAGAAAATCGGTTTTATACCTAAATGTAAAATTCTGGAATTTTTCCAAATGCACTGCCGTTTTGGATTTATGCCAATTTCGGTAAGATGAAGAAGGTTAATTAACTTTAATATGTGAAGCTAATGATTTGAGGCAACTTGATATGGATTTCTAAATGTGTATATGCAAGAAAATCGGTTTTATACCTAAATGTAAAATTCTGGAATTTTCCAAAAGCACAGCCGTTTTGGCTTTATGCAACTTCAGTAAGATGAAGAAAGTTAATTAACTTTAATATGTGAATTTAATGATTTGAAGCAACTTGATAAGGATTTCTAAATGTGTACATGCAAGAAAGTCGGTTTTATAACTAAATGTAAAATTATGTGGAATTTTTCCAAATGCACTGCCGTTATGGCTCTTATGCCAACTTTAGTAAGATGAAGAAGGTTTATTAACTTTACTATGTGAAGCTAATGATTTGAAGCAACTTGATATGGATTTCTAAATTTGTGTATGCAAGAAAATCGGTTTTATACCTAAATGTAAAATTCTGGATTTTTTCCAAATGCACTGCCGTTTTGGCTTTATGCTAACTTCAGTAAGATGATGAAGGTTAATTAACTTTAATATGTGAAGCTAATGATTTGAAGCCATTCAACATAGATTGCCAAATGTGTATATGCAAGAAAATCGGTTTTATACCTAAATGTAAAATTCTGGAATTTTTCCAAATGCACTGCCGTTTTGGCTTTATGCCAACTTCTGTAAGATGACGAAGGTTAATTAACTTTAATATGTTAAGCTAATGATTTGAAGCAACTTAATATGGAGTTCTAAATGCTTACATGCAAGAAAATCGCTTTTATACCTAAATGAAAAATTACTGAATTTTTCCAAATGCACTGACGTTTTGGCTTTATGCTAACTTCTGTAAGATGAAGAAGTTTAATTAACTTTAATATGTGAAGCTAATGATTTGAAGCCATTCGACATAGATTGCCAAATGTGTATATGCCAGAAAATCGGTTTTATACCTAAATGTAAAATTCTGGAATTTTTCCAAATGCACTGCCGTTTTGGCTTTATGCCAACTTATGTAAGATGACGAAGGTTAATTAACCTTAATATTGGAAGCTTATGATTTGAAGCCATTCGACATAGATTGCGAAATGTGTATATGCAAGAAAATCAGTTTTATACCTAAATGTAAAATTGTGGAATTTTCCAAATGCACTGACGTTTTGGCTTTATGCCAACATCTGTAAGATGAAGAAGGTTAATTAACTTTAATATGTGAGGCTAATGATTTGAAGCCATTCGACATAGATTGCCAAATGTGTATATGCAAGAAAATCGGTTTTATACCTAAATGTAAAATTCTGGAATTTTTCCAAATGCACTGCCGTTTTGGTTTTATGCCAACTTCTGTAAGATGAAGAAGGGTAATTAACTTTAATATGTGAAGCTTATGATTTAGGGCAACTTGATATGGATTTCTAAATGTGTACATGCAAGAAAATCAGTTTTATACCTAAATGTAAAATTATGGAATTTTTCCAAATGCACTGCCGTTATGGCTTTATGTCAACTTGAGTAAGATGGTGAAGGTTAATTAATTTTAATATGTTAAGCTAATGATTTGAAGCAATCTTTGTGGATTTCTAAATGTGTATATGCAAGAAAATCGGTTTTATACCTAAATGTAAAATTCTGGAATTTTCCAACTGCACTGCCGTTTTGGCTTTATGCCAACTTCAGTAAGATGAAGAAAGTTAATTAACTTTAATATGTGAAGCTAATGATTTGAAGCAACTTGATATGGATTTCTAAATGTGTATATGAAAGAAAATCGGTTTTATACCTAAATGTAAATTCTGGAATTTTTCCAAATGCACTGCCGTTTTGGCTTTATGCCAACTTCTGTAAGATGACGAAGGTTAATTAACTTTAATATGTAAAGTTAATGATTTGAATCAACTCGATATGGATTTCTAAATGTTTAAATGCAGGAAAATCGGTTTTATACCTAAATGTAAAATTGTGGAATTTTTCCAAATGCACTGCAGTTTTGGTTTTATGCCAACTTCTGTAAGATGAAGAGGTTAATTAACTTTAATATGTGAAGCTAATGACTTGAAGCAATTCGTTTGTGGATTTCTAAATGTGTAAATGCAAGAAAATCGGTTTTATACCAAAATGATACATTATGGAATTATTCTAATTCACTGGCGTTATGGATTTATGTCAATTTTAGTAAGATGAAGAAAGTTAATTAACTTTAATATGTAAAGTTAATGATTTGAAGC
Organism: Bactrocera neohumeralis; assembly: GCF_024586455.1. NCBI lineage: Eukaryota > Metazoa > Arthropoda > Insecta > Diptera > Tephritidae > Bactrocera > Bactrocera neohumeralis. The sequence goes on from NW_026090526.1 coordinate 5,643, forward strand.
AACTCGGTATGGATTTCTAAATGTTTAAATGCAAGGAAAATCGGTTTTATACCTAAATGTAAAATTCTGGAATTTTCCAAATGCACTGCCGTTTTGGCTTTATGCCAACTTCAGTAAGACGAAGAAGGTTAATCAACTTCAATGTGTGAAGCTAATGATTTGAAGCAACTTGATATGCATTTCTAAATGGGTACATGCAAGAAAATCGGTTTTATACCTAAATGTAAAAAGAATTTTTGGAATGACTGCCGTTTTATTTTATTAACTTGAGTAAATATGAAGGTTAATTAACTTTAATACGTGAAGCTAATGATTTGAAGCAATTTGATATGGATTTCTAAACGTGTACATGCAAGAAAATCGGTCTTGCACCTAAATGTAAAATTCTGGAATTTTTCCAAATGCACTGCCGTTTTGGCTTTATGCCAAATTCTGTAAGATGAAGAAGGTTAATTAACTTTAATATGTGAAGCTAATGATTTGAATCCACTGATATGGATTTCTAAATGTGTACATGCAAGAAAGTCGGTTTTATACCTAAATGTAAAATATGGAATTTTTTTCCAAATGCACTGCCGTTTTGGATTTATGCCAACTTCGGTAAGATGAAGAAGGTTAAATAACTTTAATATGTGAAGCTAATGATTTGAATCAACTTGATATGGATAAATAGGCAAGAAAATCGGTTTTATACCTAAATGTAAAATTGTGGAATTTTTCCAAATGCACTGCCGTTTTGGTTTTATGCCAACTTCTGTAAGATGAAGAAGGTTAGTTAACTTTAATATGTTAAGCTAATGATTTGAAGCAATTTGATATGGATTTCTAAATGTGTATATGCAACAAAATCGGTTTTATACCTAAATGTAAAATTCTGGAATTTTTCCAAATGCACTGCCGTTATGGCTTTATGTCAACTTCAGTAAGATGTGGAAGGTTAATTAACTTTAATATGTGAAGCTTATGATTTAAAGCAACTTGATATGGATTTCTAAATGTGTGCATGCAAGAAAGTCGGTTTTATACCTAAATGTAAAATTATGGAAGTTTTTTCAAATGCACTGCCGTTTTGGCTTTATGCCAACTTGAGTAAGATGAAGAAGGTTAATTAAATTTAATATGTTAAGCTAATGGTTTAAGGCAATTCGATGTGGATTTCTAAATGCGTACATGCAAGAAAATCGGTTTTATACCTAAATGTAAAATGTCTGGAATTTTCCAAATGCACTGCCGTTTTGGTTTATGCCAACTTCAGTAAGATGAAGAAGGTTAATTAACTTTAATATGTGAAGCTAATGATTTGAAGAAACTTGATATGGATTTCTAAATGTGTACATGCAGAAGGTCGGTTTTATACCTAAATGTAAAATTATGGAATTTTTTCCAAATGCACTGCCGTCATGGCTTTATGTCAACTTGAGTAAGATGAAGAAGGTTAATTAACTTTAATATGTGAAGCTAATGATTTGAAGCAACTTGATATGGATTTCTAAATGTACATGCAAGAAAATCGGTTTTATACCTAAATATAAAATTGTGGAATTTTCCAAATGCACTGCCGTTTTGGCTTTATGCCAACTTTAGTAAGATGAAGAATTTTAATTAACTTTAATATGTTAAGCTAATGATTTGAAGCAACTTGATATGGATGTCTAAATGTGTACATGCAAGAAAATCGGTTTTATACCTAAATGTAAAATTCTGGAATTTTATAAATGCACTGCCGTTTTGGTTTTATGCCAACTTCAGTAGGATGAAGAAGGTTAATTAACTTTAATATGTGAAGCTAATGATTTGAAGCAACTCGATATGGATTTCTAAATGTTTATATGCAAGAAAATCGGTTTTATACCTAAATGTAAAGTAATGGAGTTTTTCATATGCACTGCCGTTTTGGCTTTATGTCAACTTTGGTAAGATGACGAAGGTTAGTTAACTTGAATATGTGAAGTTAATGATTTGAAGCAACTTGATATGGATTTTAAATGTGTACATGCAAGAAAGTCGATTTTATACCTAAATGTAAAATTGTGGAATTTTTCCAAATGCACTGCCGTTTTGGCTTAATGCCAACTTCAGTAAGATGAAGAAAGTTAATTGACTTAAATATGTGAATTTAATGATTTGAAGCAACTTGATATAGATGTCTAAATGTGTACATGCAAGAGAATCGGTTTTATACCTAAAAAAAAAATTGTGGAATTTTTTCCAAATGCACAGCCGTTTTGGCTTTATGCCAACTTTAGTAAGATGAAGAAAGTTAATTAACTTTAATATGTGAAGCTAATGATTTGAAGCAACTCGATATGGATTTCTAAATGTGTACATGGAAGAAAGTCGGTTTTATACCTAAATGTAAAATTGTGGAATTTTTCCAAATGCACTGCCGTTATGGCTTTATGCCAACTTCAGTAAGATGAAGAAGATTAATTAACTTTAATATGTAAAGTTAATGATTTGAATGAGCTCGATATGTATTTCTGTTTCTAGAGAATCGGTTTTATACCTAAATGTAAAATTGTGGAATTTTCCAAATGCACTGCCGTTTTGTTTTTATGCCAACTTCGGTAAGATGACGAAGGTAAATTAACTTTAATATATGAAGTTAATGATTTGAAGCAACTTGATATGGATTTCTAAATGTGTACATGCAAGAAAGTCGGTTTTATACCTAAATGTTAAATAAAGGCAATTTTTCCAAATGTACTACCGTTTTGGCTTTATGCCAACTTTAGTAAGATGAAGAAAGTTAATTAACTTTAATATGTGAATTTAATGATTTGAAGCAACCTGATATGGATTTCTAAATGTGTACATGCAAGAAAATCGGTTTTATACCTAAGTGTAAAATTATGGAATTTTTTCCAAATGCACTGCCGTTATGGTCTTATGCCAACTTCAGTAGGATGAAGAAGGTTAATTAACTTAAATATGTGAAGTTAATGATTTGAAACAACTTGATATGGATTTCTAAATGTATATGCAAGAAAATCGGTTTTATACCTAAATGTAAAATTGTGGAATTTTTCCAAATGCACTGCCTTTTTGGCTTTATGCCAACTTGAGTAAGATGGTGAGGGTTAATTAACTTTAATATGTGAATTTAATAATTTGAAGCAACTTGATATGGATTTCTAAATGTGTACATGCAAGAAAATCGGTTTTATAAATAAATGTAAAGTTGTGGAATTTTTTAAATGCACTGCCGTTTTGGCTTTATGTCAACTTGAGTAAGATGAAGAGGGTTAATTACTTTAATATGTGAAGTTAATGATTTGAAGCAGCTTGATATGGATTTCTAAATGTGTACATGCAAGAAAATCGGTTTTATACCTAAATGTAAAATTCACCAATTTTTCCAAAAGCACTGCCGTTTTGGCTTTATGCCAACTTCAGTAAGATGAAGAAAGTTAATTAACTTTAATATGTGAATTTAATAATTTGAAGCAACTTGATATGGATTTCTAAATGTTTATGCAAGAAAATCGGTTTTATACCTAAAAATAATATTGTGGAATTTTTCCAAATGCACTGCCGTTTTGGCTTTATGCCAACTTCAGTAAGATGAAGAAGGTTAATTAACTTTAATATGTGAAGCTAATGATTTGAAGCAACTTTATATGGATTTCTAAATGTGTACATGCAAGAAAGTCGGTTTTACACCTAAATGTAAAATTCTGGAATTTTTCCAAATGCACTGCCGGTTTGGCTTTATGCCAACTTCTGTAAGATAAAGAAGATTAATTAACTTTAATATGTGAATTTAAAAATTTGAAACAACTTGATATGGATTTCTAAATGTGTACATGCCAAGAAAGTCGGTTTTATACCTAAATGTAAAATTATGGATTTTTTTTTTCCAAATGCACTGCCGTTTTGGCTTTATGTCAACTTCTTTAAGATCAAGAAAGTTACTTAACTTTAATATGTGAATTTTATAATTTGAAACAACTTGATATGGATTTCTAAATGTGTACACGCAAGAAAGTCGGTTTTATACCTAAATGTAAAATTCTGGAATTTTTCCAAATGCACTGCCGTTTTGGCTTTATGCCAACTTGGTAAGATGAGGAAGCTTTATTAACTTTAATATGTGAAGCTAATGATTTGAATCAACTTGATATGGATTTCTAAATGTTTACATGCAAGAAAATCGATTTTATACCTAAATGCAAAATCGTGGAATTTTTCCAAATGCACTGTCGTTTTGGCTTTATGCCAAGTTCTGTAAGATGAAGAAAGTTAATTAATTTTAATATGTGAAGCTAATGATTTGAAGCAACTAAATATTGATTTCTAAATGTGTACATGCAAGAAAGCCGGTTTTATACCTTAATGTAAAGTTGGGGATTTTTTCCAAATGCACTGCCGTTATGGCTTTATGCCAACTTTGGTAAGATGAAGAAGGTTAATTAACTTTAATATGTTAAGCTAATGATTTGAAGCAACTTGATATGGATTTCTAAATGTGTACATGCAAGAAAGTCGGTTTTATACCTAAATGTAAAATTATGGAATTTTTCCAAATGCACTGCCGTTTTGGCTTTATGTCAACTTTAGTAAGATGAAGAAAGTTAATTAACTTTAAGCTAATGATTTGAAGCAATTTGATATGGATTTCTAAATGTGTACATGCAAGAAAGTCGGTTTTATACCTAAATGTAAAATGATGGAATTTTTCCAAATGCACTGCTGTTATGGCTTTATGTCAACTTTAGTAAGATGAAGAAAGTTAATTAATTTTAATATGTAAAGATAATGATTTGAAGCAACTTGATATGGATTTCTAAATGTGTATATGCAAGAAAATCGGTTTTATACCTAAATGTAAAATCGCGAAGTTTTTCCAAATGAACTGCCGTTAAGACTTTATGTACACTTTAGTAAGATGAATAAGTTAAATAACTTTAATATGTGAAGTTAATGATTTGAAACAACTTGATATGGATTTCTAATTGTGTACATGCAAGAAAGTCGGTTTTATACCTAAATGTAAAATTGTGGTATTTTTCCAAATGCACTGCCGTTTGGCTTTATGCCAACTTCAGTAAGATGAAGATGGTTAATTAACTTTAATATGTGAATTTAATAATTTGAAACAACTTGATATGGATTTATAAAAGTGTACATGCCAGAAAATCGGTTGTATAACTAAATGTAAAATTGTGCAATTTTTCCAAATGCACTGCCGTTTTGGCTTTATGCCAACTTCTGTAAGATGAAGAAAGTTAAATAACTTTAATATGTGAATTTAATAATTTGAAACAACTTTCGATATGGATTTCTAAATGTGTACATGCAAGAAAATCAGTTTTATACCTAAATGTAAAATTATGGAATTTTTTTTCCAAATGCACTGCCGTTATAGTTTCATGTCAACTTTAGTAATATGAAGAAAGTTAGTTAACTTTAATATGTGAAGCAATTCTTTGTGGATTTCTAAATGTGTATATGCAAGAAAATCGGTTTTATACCTAAATGTAAAAATGTGGAATTTTTCCAAATGCACTGTCGTTTTGGCTTTATGCCAACTTCAGTAAGATGAAGAAAGTTAATTAACTTTAATATGTGAAGCTAATGATTTGAAGCAATTTGATATGGATTTCTAAATGTGCATATGCAAGAAAATCGGTTTTATACCTAAATGTAAAATTATGGAATTTTTCCAAATGCACTGCCGTTTTGGTTTTATGCCAACTTCTGTAAGATGAAGAAAGTTAATTAACTTTAATATGTAAAGCTAATGATTTGAAGCAACTTGTTATGGATTTCGAAGTGTATATGCAAGGAAATCGGTTTTATTTCTAAATGTAAAATTGTGGAAATTTTCCAAATGCACTGCCGTTATGGCTTAATGTCAGTTTTAGTAAGATGAATGAGGGTTAATTAACTTTAATATGTTAAGCTAATGATTTGAAGCAATTCGTTGTGGATTTCTAAATGTGTATATGCAAGAAAATCGGTTTATACCTAAATGTAAAATTGAATGAGGGTTAAGTTTTTGTTAAAATGATTTGCCGTTTTGGATTTTTTAAATGTGTTATGCAAGAAAATCGGTTTTACCTAAATGTAAAAGATGAATGAGGGTTAATTAACTTTAATATGTTAAGCTAATGATTTAAAACAACTTGTTATGGATTTCTAAATGTGTGTATGCAAGAAAATCGGTTTATACCTAAATGTAAAATTTTTGAATGAGGGTTAATTAAGTTTAATATGTTAAGCTAATGATATGTGTTTATGCAAGAAAATCGGTTTATACCTAAATGTAAAATTCTTGAGAGGGTTAATTAACTTTAATATGTTAATCTAATGATTTGAAGCAACTCAATATCGATTGCTAAATGTGTATATACAAGAAAATCTTATTCATACCTAAATTTAAGAATATGGAATTTTTCCAAATGCACTGCCGTTTTGGCTTTATGCAAGAAAATCGGTTTTCTGTAAAATCTTGAATGAGGGTTAATTAAGCTTTAATATGTTAAGCTAATGATTTGAAGCAATTCTTGGTGGATTTCTAAATGTGTATATGCATGAAAATCTGTTTTATACCTAAATGTAAAATTCTTGAATGAGGGTTAATTAACTTTAATATGTTAAGCTAATGATTTGAAGCAATTCGTTATGGATTTCTAAATGTGTATATGCAAGAAAATCGGTTTATACCTAAATTAACTTTAATATGTTAAGCTAATGATTTGAAGCAACTTGTTATGGATTTCTAAATGTGTGTATGCAAGAAAATCGGTTTTATACCTAAATGTAAAATTGAATGAGGGAATTAAGTTTTTTAAGCTAATGATTTGAACTGCCGTTTGTGGATTTCTAAATGTTTAAGAAAATCGGTTTATACCTAAGATGTAAAATTCTTGAAAGGGTTAATTAACTTTAATATGTTAAGCTAATGATTTGAAGCAATTTGATCTGTATTTCTAAATGTGTGTATGCAAGAAAATTGGTTTTATACCTAAATGTGAAATTATGGAATTTTTTTCCAAATGCACTTGAATGAGGGTTTTGGCTTTGATTTGTCAACTTCAGTGCAAGAAAAGATGAAATTTTTGAATGAGGGTTAATTAACTTTAATATGTTAAGCTAATGATTTAAAGCAACTTGTTATGGATTTCTAAATGTGTGTATGCAAGAAAATCGGTTTTTACCTATATGTAAAATTCTTGAACGAGGGTTAATTAACTTTAATATGTTAAGCTAATGATTTGAAGCAATTCGTTGTGGATTTCTAAATGTGTGTATGCAAGAAAATCGGTTTATACCTAAATGAAAAATTCTTGAATGAGGGTTAATTAACTTTAATATGTTAAGCTAATGATTTAAAGCAACTTGTTATGGATTTCTAAATGTGCGTATGCAAGAAAATCGGTTTATACCTAAATGTAAAATTCTTGAATGTGGATTTCTAAATGTGTGTATGCAAGAAAATCGGTTTATACCTAAATGTAAAATTCTTGAATGAGGGTTAATTAACTTTAATATGTTAAGCTAATGATTTGAAGCAATTTGTTATGGATTTCTAAATGTGTGTATGCAAGAAAATCGGTTTATACCTAAATGTAAAATTCTGGAATGAGGGTTAATTAAGTTTAATATGTTAAGCTAATGATTTGAAGCAATTCGTTATGGATTTCTAAATGTGTGTATGCAAGAAAATCGGTTTACCTAAATGTAAAATTTTTGAATGAGGGTTAATTAAGTTTAATATGTTAAGCTAATGATTTGAAGCAATTCGTTATGGATTTCTAAATGTGTGTATGCAAGAAAATCGGCTTATACCTAAATGTAAAATTTTTGAATGAGGGTTAATTAAGTTTAATATGTTAATCTAATGATTTGAAGCAATTCGTTGTGGATTTCTTAATGTGTGTATGCAAGAAAATCGGTTTATACCTAAATGTAAAATTCTTGAATGAGGGTTAATTAACTTTAATATGTTAAGCTAATGATTTGAAGCAATTCGTTGTGGATTTCTAAATGTGTGTATGCAAGAAAATCGGTTTATACCTAAATGTAAAATTCTTGAATGAGGGTTAATTAAGTTTAATATGTTAATCTTATGATTTGAACCAATTCGTTGTGGATTTCTAAATGTAAGTATGCAAGAAAATCGGTTTATCCCTAAATGTAAAATTTTTGAATGAGGGTTAATTAAGTTTAATATGTTAATCTAATGATTTGAAGCAATTCGTTGTGGATTTCTAAATGTGTGTATGGATTTCTAAATGTGTGTATGCAAGAAAATCGGTTTATACCTAAATGTAAAATTCTTGAATGAGGGTTAATTAAGTTTAATATGTTAATCTAATGATTTGAAGCAATTCGTTATGGATTTCTAAATGTGTGTATGCAAGAAAATCGGTTTATACCTAAATGTAAAATTCTTGAATGAGGGTTAATTAAGTTTAATATGTTAATCTAATGATTTGAAGCAATTCGTTATGGATTTCTAAATGTGTGTATGCAAGAAAATCGGTTTATACCTAAATGTAAAATTCTTGAATGAGGGTTAATTAAGTTTAATATGTTAATCTAATGATTTGAAGCAATTTGTTATGGATTTCTAAATGTGTGTATGCAAGAAAATCGGTTTATACCTAAATGTAAAATTTTTGAATGAGGGTTAATTAAGTTTAATATGTTAAGCTAATGATTTGAAGCAATTCGTTATGGATTTCTAAATGTGTGTATGCAGGAAAATCGGTTTATACCTAAATGTAAAATTTTTGAATGAGGGTTAATTAAGTTTAATATGTTAATCTAATGATTTGAAGCAATTCGTTGTGGATTTCTAAATGTGTATATGCAAGAAAATCGGTTTATACCTAAATGTAAAATTTTTGAATGAGGGTTAATTAAGTTTAATATGTTAATCTAATGATTTGAAGCAATTCGTTGTGGATTTCTAAATGTGTGTATGCAAGAAAATCGGTTTATACCTAAATGTAAAATTCTTGAATGAGGGTTAATTAAGTTTAATATGTTAATCTAATGATTTGAAGCAATTCGTTATGGATTTCTAAATGTGTGTATGCAAGAAAATCGGTTTATACCTAAATGTAAAATTCTTGAATGAGGGTTAATTAAGTTTAATATGTTAATCTAATGATTTGAAGCAATTCGTTATGGATTTCTAAATGTGTGTATGCAAGAAAATCGGTTTATACCTAAATGTAAAATTCTTGAATGAGGGTTAATTAAGTTTAATATGTTAATCTAATGATTTGAAGCAATGCGTTATGGATTTCTAAATGTGTGTATGCAAGAAAATCGGTTTATACCTAAATGTAAAATTTTTGAATGAGGGTTAATTAAGTTTAATATGTTAATCTAATGATTTGAAGCAATTCGTTGTGGATTTCTAAATGTGTGTATGCAAGAAAATCGGTTTATACCTAAATGTAAAATTCTTGAATGAGGGTTAATTAAGTTTAATATGTTAAGCTAATGATTTGAAGCAATTCGTTGTGGATTTCTAAATGTGTGTATGCAAGAAAATCGGTTTATACCTAAATGTAAAATTCTTGAATGAGGGTTAATTAAGTTTAATATGTTAATCTAATGATTTGAAGCAATTCGTTGTGGATTTCTAAATGTGTGTATGCAAGAAAATCGGTTTATACCTAAATGTAAAATTTTTGAATGAGGGTTAATTAAGTTTAATATGTTAATCTAATGATTTGAAGCAACTTGTTATGGATTTCTAAATGTGTGTATGCAAGAAAATCGGTTTATACCTAAATGTAAAATTTTTGAATGAGGGTTAATTAAGTTTAATATGTTAATCTAATGATTTGAAGCAATTCGTTGTGGATTTCTTAAATGTGTGTATGCAAGAAAATCGGTTTATACCTAAATGTAAAATTCTTGAATGAGGGTTAATTAAGTTTAATATGTTAATCTAATGATTTGAAGCAATTCGTTGTGGATTTCTAAATGTGTGTATGCAAGAAAATCGGTTTATACCTAAATGTAAAATTCTTGAATGAGGGTTAATTAAGTTTAATATGTTAAGCTAATGATTTGAAGCAATTCGTTATGGATTTCTAAATGTGTGTATGCAAGAAAATCGGTTTATACCTAAATGTAAAATTCTTGAATGAGGGTTAATTAAGTTTAATATGTTAATCTTATGATTTGAAGCAATTCGTTGTGGATTTCTAAATGTGTGTATGCAAGAAAATCGGTTTATACCTAAATGTAAAATTCTTGAATGAGGGTTAATTAACTTTAATATGTTAAGCTAATGATTTAAAACAACTTGTTATGGATTTCTAAATGTGTGTATGCAAGAAAATCGGTTTATACCTAAATGTAAAATTCTTGAATGAGGGTTAATTAAGTTTAATATGTTAAGCTAATGATTTGAAGCAATTCGTTATGGATTTCTAAATGTGTGTATGCAAGAAAATCGGTTTATACCTAAATGTAAAATTCTTGAATGAGGGTTAATTAAGTTTAATATGTTAATCTAATGATTTGAAGCAATTCGTTATGGATTTCTAAATGTGTGTATGCAAGAAAATCGGTTTATACCTAAATGTAAAATTTTGAATGAGGGTTAATTAAGTTTAATATGTTAATCTAATGATTTGAAGCAATTCGTTGTGGATTTCTAAATGTGTGTATGCAAGAAAATCGGTTTATACCTAAATGTAAAATTTTTGAATGAGGGTTAATTAAGTTTAATATGTTAATCTAATGATTTGAAGCAATTCGTTGTGGATTTCTAAATGTGTGTATGCAAGAAAATCGGTTTATACCTAAATGTAAAATTCTTGAATGAGGGTTAATTAAGTTTAATATGTTAATCTAATGATTTGAAGCAATTCGTTATGGATTTCTAAATGTGTGTATGCAAGAAAATCGGTTTATACCTAAATGTAAAATTCTTGAATGAGGGTTAATTAAGTTTAATATGTTAATCTAATGATTTGAAGCAATTCGTTGTGGATTTCTAAATGTGTGTATGCAAGAAAATCGGTTTATACCTAAATGTAAAATTCTTGAATGAGGGTTAATTAAGTTTTATGTTAATCTTTTAATATGTTAATCTAATGATTTGAAGCAATTCGTTGTGGATTTCTAAATGTGTGTATGCAAGAAAATCGGTTTATACCTAAATGTAAAATTCTTGAATGAGGGTTAATTAAGTTTAATATGTTAATCTAATGATTTGAAGCAATTCGTTGTGGATTTCTAAATGTGTGTATGCAAGAAAATCGGTTTATACCTAAATGTAAAATTCTTGAATGAGGGTTAATTAAGTTTAATATGTTAATCTAATGATTTGAAGCAATTCGTTGTGGATTTCTAAATGTGTGTATGCAAGAAAATCGGTTTATACCTAAATGTAAAATTTTGGAATGAGGGTTAATTAAGTTTAATATGTTAATCTAATGATTTGAAGCAATTTGTTGTGGATTTCTAAATGTGTGTATGCAAGAAAATCGGTTTATACCTAAATGTAAAATTCTTGAATGAGGGTTAATTAAGTTTAATATGTTAATCTAATGATTTGAAGCAATTCGTTATGGATTTCTAAATGTGTGTATGCAAGAAAATCGGTTTATACCTAAATGTAAAATTCTTGAATGTGGATTTCTAAATATGTGTATGCAAGAAAATCGGTTTATACCTAAATGTAAAATTCTTGAATGAGGGTTAATTAAGTTTAATATGTTAAGCTAATGATTTGAAGCAATTCGTTATGGATTTCTAAATGTGTGTATGCAAGAAAATCGGTTTATACCTAAATGTAAAATTTTTGAATGAGGGTTAATTAAGTTTAATATGTTAATCTAATGATTTGAAGCAATTCGTTGGATTTCTAAATGTGTGTATGCAAGAAAATCGGTTTATACCTAAATGTAAAATTCTTGAATGAGGGTTAATTAAGTTTAATATGTTAATCTAATGATTTGAAGCAATTCGTTATGGATTTCTAAATGTGTGTATGCAAGAAAATCGGTTTATACCTAAATGTAAAATTCTTGAATGAGGGTTAATTAAGTTTAATATGTTAATCTAATGATTTGAAGCAATTCGTTGTGGATTTCTAAATGTGTGTATGCAAGAAAATCGGTTTATACCTAAATGTAAAATTCTTGAATGAGGGTTAATTAAGTTTAATATGTTAATCTAATGATTTGAAGCAATTCGTTGTGGATTTCTAAATGTGTGTATGCAAGAAAATCGGTTTATACCTAAATGTAAAATTCTGGAATGAGGGTTAGTTAAGTTTAATATGTTAAGCTAATGATTTGAAGCAATTCGTTATGGATTTCTAAATGTGTGTATGCAAGAAAATCGGTTTTATACCTAAATGTAAAATTCTTGAATGAGGGTTAATTAAGTTTAATATGTTAATCTAATGATTTGAAGCAATTCGTTATGGATTTCTAAATGTGTGTATGCAAGAAAATCGGTTTATACCTAAATTAAAATTTTTGAATGAGGGTTAATTAAGTTTAATATGTTAATCTAATGATTTGAAGCAATTCGTTATGGATTTCTAAATGTGTGTATGCAAGAAAATCGGTTTATACCTAAATGTAAAATTCTTGAATGAGGGTTAATTAAGTTTAATATGTTAATCTAATGATTTGAAGCAATTCGTTATGGATTTCTAAATGTGTGTATGCAAGAAAATCGGTTTATACCTAAATGTAAAATTTTGGAATGAGGGTTAATTAAGTTTAATATGTTAATCTAATGATTTGAAGCAATTTCGTTGTGGATTTCTAAATGTGTAAATGCAAGAAAATCGGTTTATACCTAAATGTAAAATTCTTGAATGAGGGTTAATTAAGTTTAATATGTTAATCTAATGATTTGAAGCAATTCGTTGTGGATTTCTAAATGTGTGTATGCAAGAAAATCGGTTTATACCTAAATGTAAAATTCTTGAATGGTTAATTAACTTTAATATGTTAAGCTAATGATTTAAAACAACTTTTAAATGTGTGTATGCAAGAAAATCGGTTTATACCTAAATGAAAAATTCGGGAATGAGGGTTAATTAAGTTTAATATGTTAATCTAATGATTTGAAGCAATTCGTTGTGGATTTCTAAATGTGTGTATGCAAGAAAATCGGTTTATACCTAAATGTAAAATTCTTGAATGTAAAATTTAATATGTTGAATGAGCAATTCGTTGTGGATTTTAATTGCAAGAAAATCGGTTTAATAAATGTAAAATTCTTGAATGAGGGTTAATTAAGTTTAATATGTTAATCTAATGATTTGAAGCAATTCGTTGTGGATTTCTAAATGTGTGTATGCAAGAAAATCGGTTTATACCTAAATGTAAAATTCTTGAATGAGGGTTAATTAAGTTTAATATGTTAATCTAATGATTTGAAGCAATTCGTTATGGATTTCTAAATGTGTGTATGCAAGAAAATCGGTTTATACCTAAATGTAAAATTCTTGAATGAGGGTTAATTAAGTTTAATATGTTAATCTAATGATTTGAAGCAATTCGTTGTGGATTTCTAAATGTGTGTATGCAAGAAAATCGGTTTATACCTAAATGTAAAATTCTTGAATGAGGGTTAATTAAGTTTAATATGTTAATCTAATGATTTGAAGCAATTCGTTGTGGATTTCTAAATGTGTGTATGCAAGAAAATCGGTTTATACCTAAATGTAAAATTCTTGAATGAGGGTTAATTAAGTTTAATATGTTAATCTAATGATTTGAAGCAATTCGTTGTGGATTTCTAAATGTGTGTATGCAAGAAAATCGGTTTATACCTAAATGTAAAATTCTTGAATGAGGGTTAATTAAGTTTAATATGTTAATCTAATGATTTGAAGCAATTCGTTGTGGATTTCTAAATGTGTGTATGCAAGAAAATCGGTTTATACCTAAATGTAAAATTCTTGAATGAGGGTTAATTAAGTTTAATATGTTAATCTAATGATTTGAAGCAATTCGTTATGGATTTCTAAATGTGTGTATGCAAGAAAATCGGTTTATACCTAAATGTAAAATTCTTGAATGAGGGTTAATTAAGTTTAATATGTTAAGCTAATGATTTGAAGCAATTCGTTATGGATTTCTAAATGTGTGTATGCAAGAAAATCGGTTTATACCTAAATGTAAAATTTGGACTGGGGGTTAATTAACTTTAATATGTTAAGCTGATTAATGATTTGAAGCAATTCGTTGTGGATTTCTAAATGTGTGTATGCAAGAAAATCGGTTTATTTCTAAATGTCTATATGCAAGCAAATCGGTTTATACCTAAATGTAAAATTCTTGAATGAGGGTTAATTAAGTTTAATATGTTAAGCTAATGATTTGAAGCAATTCGTTGTGGATTTCTAAATGTGTGTATGCAAGAAAATCGGTTTATACCTAAATGTAAAATTCTTGAATGAGGGTTAATTAAGTTTAATATGTTAATCTAATGATTTGAAGCAATTCGTTGTGGATTTCTAAATGTGTGTATGCAAGAAAATCGGTTTATACCTAAATGTAAAATTTTTGAAAGAGGGTTAATTAAGTTTAATATGTTAATCTAATGATTTTAAGCAATTCGTTATGGATTTCTAAATGTGTGTATGCAAGAAAATCGGTTTATACCTAAATGTAAAATTCTTGAATGAGGGTTAATTAAGTTTAATATGTTAATCTAATGATTTGAAGCAATTCGTTATGGATTTCTAAATGTGTGTATGCAAGAAAATCGGTTTATACCTAAATGTAAAATTTTGAATGAGGGTTAATTAAGTTTAATATGTTAATCTAATGATTTGAAGCAATTCGTTGTGGATTTCTAAATGTGTGTATGCAAGAAAATCGGTTTATACCTAAATGTAAAATTCTTGAATGAGGGTTAATTAAGTTTAATATGTTAATCTAATGATTTGAAGCAATTCGTTGTGGATTTCTTAATGTGTGTATGCAAGAAAATCGGTTTTTACCTATATGTAAAATTCTTGAACGAGGGTTAATTAACTTTAATATGTTAAGCTAATGATTTGAAGCAATTCGTTGTGGATTTCTAAATGTGTGTATGCAAGAAAATCGGTTTATACCTAAATGTAAAATTCTTGAATGAGGGTTAATTAAGTTTAATATGTTAATCTAATGATTTGAAGCAATTCGTTATGGATTTCTAAATGTGTGTATGCAAGAAAATCGGTTTATACCTAAATGTAAAATTTTTGAATGAGGGTTAATTAAGTTTAATATGTTAATCTAATGATTTGAAGCAATTCGTTGTGGATTTCTAAATGTGTGTGTGCAAGAAAATCGGTTTATACCTAAATGTAAAATTTTTGAATGAGGGTTAATTAAGTTTAATATGTTAATCTAATGATTTGAAGCAATTCGTTGTGGATTTCTAAATGTGTGTATGCAAGAAAATCGGTTTATACCTAAATGTAAAATTTTTGAATGAGGGTTAATTAAGTTTAATATGTTAATCTAATGATTTGAAGCAATTCGTTGTGGATTTCTTAATGTGTGTATGCAAGAAAATCGGTTTATACCTAAATGTAAAATTCTTGAATGAGGGTTAATTAAGTTTAATATGTTAATCTAATGATTTGAAGCAATTCGTTGTGGATTTCTAAATGTGTGTATGCAAGAAAATCGGTTTATACCTAAATGTAAAATTCTTGAATGAGGGTTAATTAAGTTTAATATGTTAAGCTAATGATTTGAAGCAATTCGTTGTGGATTTCTAAATGTGTGTATGCAAGAAAATCGGTTTATACCTAAATGTAAAATTCTTGAATGAGGGTTAATTAAGTTTAATATGTTAATCTAATGATTTGAAGCAATTCGTTGTGGATTTCTAAATGTGTGTATGCAAGAAAATCGGTTTATACCTAAATATAAAATTTTGGAATGAGGGTTAATTAAGTTTAATATGTTAATCTAATGATTTGAAGCAATTCGTTGTGGATTTCTAAATGTGTGTATGCAAGAAAATCGGTTTATACCTAAATGTAAAATTCTTGAATGAGGGTTAATTAACTTTAATATGTTAATCTAATGATTTGAAGCAATTCGTTATGGATTTCTAAATGTGTGTATGCAAGAAAATCGGTTTATACCTAAATGTAAAATTTTTGAATGAGGGTTAATTAAGTTTAATATGTTAATCTAATGATTTGAAGCAATTGTTATGGATTTCTAAATGTGTGTATGCAAGAAAATCGGCTTATACCTAAATGTAAAATTTTTGAATGAGGGTTAATTAAGTTTAATATGTTAAGCTAATGATTTGAAGCAATTAGTTATGGATTTCTAAATGTGTGTATGCAAGAAAATCGGTTTATACCTAAATGTAAAAATCTTGAATGAGGGTTAATTAAGTTTAATATGTTAATCTAATGATTTGAAGCAATTCGTTATGGATTTCTAAATGTGTGTATGCAAGAAAATCGGTTTATACCTAAATGTAAAATTCTTGAATGAGGGTTAATTAAGTTTAATATGTTAATCTAATGATTTGAAGCAATTCGTTGTGGATTTCTAAATGTGTAAATGCAAGAAAATCGGTTTATACCTAAATGTAAAATTCTTGAATGAGGGTTAATTAAGTTTAATATGTTAATCTAATGATTTGAAGCAATTCGTTGTGGATTTCTAAATGTGTGTATGCAAGAAAATCGGTTTATACCTAAATGTAAAATTCTTGAATGAGGGTTAATTAAGTTTAATATGTTAATCTAATGATTTGAAGCAGTTCGTTATGGATTTCTAAATGTGTGTATGCAGGAATTTTTCCAAATGCACTGCCGTTATGGCTTTATGTCAACTTTAGTAAGATGGTGAAGGTTAATTATTTTTAATATGTGAAGCTAATGATTTGAAACAAATTGATATGGATTTCTAAATGTGTACATGCAAGAAAGTCGGTTTTATACCTAAATGTAAAATTATGGAATTTTTCCAAATGCACTGCCGTTATGGCTTTATGCCAACTTCTGTAAGATTAAGAAGGTTAATTAACTTTAATATGTGAATCTAATGATTTGAAGCAACTTGATATGGATTTCTAAATGTGTACATTCAAGAAAGTCGGTTTTATACCTAAATGTAAAATTGTGGAATTTTTTCCAAATGCACTGCCGTTATGGCTTTATGTCAACTTGAGTAAGATGAAGAAGGTAAATTAACTTTAATATGTGAAGTTGATGATTTGAAGCAACTTGATCTGGATTTCTAAATGTGTACATGCAAGAAAATCGGTTTTATACCTAAATGTAAAATTGTGGAATTTTTCCAAATGCACTGCCGTTATGGCTTTATGTCAACTTGAGTAAAATGAAGAGGGTTAATTAACCTTAATGTGTGAAGCTAATGATTTGAAGCAACTTGATATGGATTTCTAAATGTGTACATGCAAGAAAATCGGTTTTATACCTAAATGTAAAATTGTGGAATTTTTCCAAATGCACTGCCGTTATGGCTTTATGTTAGCTTGAGTTAGATGGTGAGGTTTAGTTAAATTTGATATGTGAAGCTAATGATTTGAAGCAACTTGATATGGATTTCTAAATGTGTACATGCAAGAAAATCGGTTTTATACCTAAATGTAAAATGTGGAATTTTTCCAAATGCACTGCCGTTATGGCTTTATGTCAACTTGAGTAAGATGAAGAAGGTTAATTAACTTTAATATGTGAAGCTAATGATTTGAAGCAACTTGATATGGATTTCTAAATGTGTACATGCAAGAAAATCGGTTCTTTACCTAAATGTAAAATTGTGTAATTTTTCTAAATGCACTGTCGTTTTGTCTTTATGCCAACTTGATCAAGATGAAGAAGGTTAATTAACTTTAATATGTGAAGCTAATGATTTGAAGCAACTTGATATGGATTTCTAAATGTGTACATGCAAGAAAATCGGTTTATACCTAAATGTAAAATTATGGAATTTTTCCAAATGCACTGCCGTTATGGCTTTATGTCAACTTCTAAAGTAAGATGAAGAAGGTTAATTAACTTTAATATGTGAAGCTTATGATTAGAAGCAACTTGATATGGATTTCTAAATGTGTACATGCAAGAAAATCGGTTTTATACCTAAATGTAAAATTATGGAATTTTTCCAAATGCACTGCCGTTATGGCTTTATGTCAACTTCAGTAAGATGAAGAAGGTTAATTAACTTTAATATGTGAAGCTAATGATTTGAAGCAACTTGATATGGATTTCTAAATGTGTACATGCAAGAAAATCGACTTATACCTAAATGAAAAATTGTGGAATTTTTCCAGATGCACTGCTGTTTTGGCTTTATGCCAACTTCTGTAAGATGAAGAAGGTTAACTAACTTTACAATAAGTGAAGTTTATGATTTGAAGCAACTTGATATGGATTTCTAAAAGTGTACATGCCTGAATATCGGTTTTACACCTAAATGTAAAATTGTGGCATTTTTCCAAATGCACTACCGTTATGGCTTTATGTCAACATGAGTAAGATGAAGAAGGTTAGTTAACTTTAATATGTGAAGCTAATGATTTGAAGCTACTTGATATGGATTTCTAAACGTGTACATGCAAGAAAATCGGTATTATACCTAAATGTAAAATTCTGGAATTTTTTCCAAACGCACTGCCGTTATGGCTTTATGTCAACGTGAGTAAGATTAAGAAGATAAATTAAATTTAATATATGAAGTTAATGATTTGAAGCAACTTGATATGGATTTCTAAATGTGTACCTGCAATAAAATCGGTTTTATACAAACGCAAAGTAATGGAATTTTTTCCAAATGCACTGCCGTTATGGCTTTATGTCAACATGAGTAAGATGAAGAAGGTTAGTTAACTTTAATATGTGACGTTAATGATATGAAGCAACTTGATATGGATTTCTCAATGTGTACATGCAAGAAAATCGGTTTTATACCTAAATGTAAAATTTGGAATTTTTTCCAAATGCACGGCCGTTATGGCTTTATGTCAACTTGAATAAGATCAAGACGGTTAATTAACTTTAATATGTTAAGCTTATGATTTGAAGCAACTTGATATGGATTTCTAAATGCGTACATGCAAGAAAATCGGTTTTATACCGAAAGGTAAAATTGTGGAATTTTTCCAAATGCACTGCCGTTATGGCTTTATGCCAACTTCTAGTAAGATGAAGAAGTTAATTATTTTGTTATGTTAATTTTTAATATAAATGCAGGTAAAGCTTAATGATTTGAAGCACGGCCGTTATGGCTTTGATGCCAATGTGAATAAGGTTTTATTTTTAATATGTGAAGCTAATGCAAGAAAAATCGGTTTTATACCTAAATGTAAAATTGTGGAATTTTCCAAATGCACTGCTGTTATGGCTTTATGCCAACTTCTGTAAGATGACGAAGGTTAATTAACTTTAATATGTGACGCTAAATATTTGAAGCAACTCGCTATGGATTTCTAAATGTTTACATGCAAGAAAATCGGTTTTATGTCTAATTGTTAAATTGCGGACTTTTTCCAAATGCACTGCCCTTATCGCTTTATGTCAACTTGAGTAAGATGAAGAAGGTTAGTTAACTTTAATATGTGAAGCTAATGATTTGAAGCAACTTGATATGGATTTCTAAATGTGTACATGCAAAAAAATCGGTTTTATACCTAAATGTAAAATTCTGGATTTTTCCAAATGCACTACCGTTTTGGCTTTATGCCAACTTCTGTAAGATGAAGAAAGTTAATTAACTTTAATATGTGAAGCTAATGATTTGGAGCAACTTGATATAGATTTCTTAATATGTACATGCAAGAAAATCTTATACCTAAATGCAAAATTGTGGAATTTTTCCAAATGCACTGCCGTTATGGCTTTATGTCAACATGAGTAAGATGAAGAAGGTTAATTAACTTTAACATGTGAAGCTAATGATTTGAAGCTACTTGAT